>NC_064819.1:158210934-158513792 GCF_024166365.1 Elephas maximus indicus
TAATACATGGATTGCTATGAGTCTGGGGTCAATTTGTCAGCAGCCAACAACAACAGTTTCCTAATTAAGAATAATAGAATATACTAAACATTTGTATAAATTTGTTTATTGACTCCTTCAAAAGATATTTAGTAAATGGAATTTACCAAAAAATTGTCCTTACTGAGAATTTGGTGAAAATAATTCACTTCAATTTCATGTTACCCTTTTCATAGTGTTTAACAAGTAAAACCAAAAAACCAAACCCATTGTCATTGAGTCCTTTCTAACGCAAGTGGTCTCACTTCAAACATATTTTAAAACCTTGCTTTAGAATTTGAATGGATATATTAAAAGAAGTATTTGTTCTTAAAAAAAAAAACATATTTCTTTAACTTTGTGTAGCATATGACCTATAATAGTTTGCTGCCTTATTTTATTAATCGTCTTATTATTTTTCTTAATGCTTTTTTAAAAAAACTTAATGACAACCTTCTTTATTTTTGCAGTTGATAATTTGAGCTATGGAAGGTGTTTTTCTTTTTTTTAATTTTAAAATTTGGCCTTTGAGGTAAAGAATACACAAAAGGATGTGCATTTAAAAATAGTCCACTTATTAGTTTTCATTAAAATATTGTTTTTAATATTTTCTGATTGCTGATATATTACTGTATCTTCCCTTCCAAAAAAAGATAAACATTAAGTGGCATTTTTACTTTTCATTTACTTATCTTAATGTTAACTTATGTTGTGATCAACATTTATTAGGGATAAATTTTCTGTACTAGTTTCTGTCCTCTGCTCACAGTGATATGTAATAACTTCACTTGTGTTGTGGGTTTGTTTAAGGAAGAAGTCCCTAACTTTATCTTAAGACCTAACCTCCACATTTCATCATAGGAAAGCACAATTTAAGTTCTTGTATGGATAAGATAATTAAAGTTTTTGTTACTTTACCTACCTGTAACCTGTTACCGCCAGTTGATTCGAACTCATAGCGACCCTTGTGGTGTAGTAGTTAAGTGCTACAGCTGCTAACTGAAAGGTCAACCATTCGAATCCACCAGAAGCTTCTTGGAATCTCTAAGGGGTAGTTCTACTCTGTCCTACAGGGTCACTATGAGTTGGAACTTTACCTACATCTTCCCAAACTTTATTAACTTATTGAGACAATTCATCTATAGAATAATTCTATTTTGACTGTTAGTGCTAAAAAAAAAAAATTTTTTTTTTTTTTTTTTTTTTTTAGTGCTACAGACTATATATTCCATAATAATTTAATTCACTATTGTTGGAGCTCTTAAAATGTACTTGTTGTTATTGTTGTTAGATACTGTTGAGTCTGTTCCAACTCATGATGACCCTCTGTACAACAGAACAAGACACTGCCCAGTCCTTCACCATTCTCACAATAATTTTTATGCTTGAGCCCATCGTGGCAGCCACTGGGTCAATCCATCTCTTTGAAGGTCGTCCTCTTTTTTGTTGGCTCTCTACTCTTTCAAGCATGATGTCTTTTCCAGGGACTGACCTTTCCTGATAACATGTCCAAAGTATGTGAGATGTAGTCTTGCCATCTTGCATATAAAGAACTTTCTGGTTGTACTTCTTCCGAGACAGATTTGTTCCTTCTTTTGGTAGTCCATGGTATAGTCAACATTCTTCACCAAATTCAATTCGAAGGCATCAATTCTTCTTCTTTCTTCCTTATTCATCGTCTGGCTTTCACATGCTTATGATGCAATGGAAAACACCAGGGCTTGGGTCAGGCACACCTTAGTCTTCAAGGTGACATCTTTGCTTTTCAACACTTTAAAGAGGTCTTTTGCAGCAGATTTGCCCAATGGAACAGGTTTTTTGATCTCTTGACTGCTGCTTCCATGGGTGTTGATTGTGGATCCAAGTAAAATGAAATCCTTGACAACTTCAATCTTTTCTCCATTTATCATGATGTGGCTTATTTGTCCAGTTGTGAGGATTTTTGTTTTCTTTATGTTGATGTGTAATCCATCCCAAAGGCTGTGGTCTTTGATCTTCATCAGTGAGTGCTTCAAGCCCTCTTCACTTTCAGCAAGCAAGGTTGTGTCATCTGCATTTATTCCTCTAATCCTAATGCCCCATTCTTCTTCATATAGTCCAGCTTCTCAGCTTGTTTGCTCAGCATACAGATTGAATAGGTATGGTAAAGGATACAACCCTGATACACACCTTTCTTAACTTTAAACCACGCAATATCCTCTTGTTCTGTTAGAACGACTGCCTCTTGATCTGTGTACAGGTTCCTCATGAGCACAAGTAAGTGTTCTGGAATTCCCATTCTTCACAATGTTATCCATAATTTATGATCCACACAGTTGAATGCCTTTGCATAGTCAATAAAACACAGGTAAACATCTTTCTGATATTCTTTGCTCTCAACCTGAATCCATCTGACATCAGCAATGATATCCCTGCTTCCAAGTCCACATCCTCTACTGGATCCTGCTTGAATTTTTGGCAGTTCCTTGTTGATACAGTGCCACAGGAGCTTTTGAATGGTCTTCAGCAAAATTTTACTTGCCTGATATATCAGTGATATTGTTCTATATTTTCCACATTTGGTTGGATCACCTTTCTTGGGATTAGGCACAAATGTGGATTTCTTTCAGTCAATTGACCAGGTAGCTGTCTTCCAAATTTTTTGGCATAGCTGAGTGAGCACTTCCAGTGCTGCTTCTGGTGTTGAAACATCTCAATTGGTATTCTATCAATTCCTGGAGCCTTTTTTTTTCCCCCCAATGTTTTCAGTGCAGCTTGGACTTCGTCCTTCAGTACCGTTGGTTCTTGATCACATGCTACCTCCTGAAGTGGTTGAATGTCAACCAGTTCTTTTAGGTATAGTGACTCTGTGCATTCCTTCCATCTTCTTTTGATGCCTCCTGCATCGTTTAATATTTTACCCATAGAAGCCTTCAATATTGCAACTCGAGGCTTGAATTTTTTCTTCAGTTCTTTCAGCTTGAGAAATGCTGAATGTGTTCTTGCCTTTTGGTTTTCTACCTCCAGGTCTTTACACATGTCATTACAACGTTTTACTTTTTCTTCTTGAGCTGCACTTTGAAATCTTCTGTTCACCTCTTTTACTTCACCATTTCTTCCTTTCACTTTAGTTACTCGACCTTCAAGAGCAAATTTCAGAGTCTCTTCTGACAACCATTTTGGTCTTTTTTTTCTTTCCTGTCTTTTTAATGACCTTTTGCTTTGCTCATGTATGAAGTCCTTAATGTCTGGTCTTTGATCATTAGTATTCAATGTGTCAAATCTCTTCTTGAGATGCTCTTTAAATTAATGTTGTATATACTCAGGATCATACTTCGGCTGTCGTGGACTTGATCTAATGTTCTTCAGTTTCAACTTGAACTTGCATATGAACAGTTGATGAACTGTTCCACAGTTGGCCGCTGGCCTTGTTCTGGCTGATAATATTGAGCTTTTCCATCACCTTTCCACAGATGTAGTCAATTTAATCTTGTGTATTCCATCTGGTGAGTTCCATGTGTATAGTTGCCATTTATGTTGGTGAAAAGGTATTTTCAATGAAGAAGTCATTGGTCTTGCAAAATTCTTTCATGTGCATGGTTTTTGTCACCAAGGCCATATTTTCCAACTACCAGTCCTTCTTCTTTGTTTCCAACTTTCACGTTCCAGTCAACAGTAATTATCACTTCATTGTGATTGCATGTTTGAACAATTTCAGACTGCAGAAGTTGGTAAAAAACTTCAATTTCATCATCTTTGGCCTTAGTGGTTGGTGGGTAAATTTGTATAATAGTTGTATTAACTAGTCTTCCTTGTAGGCTTATGGATATTATCCTATCACTGACAGCATTGTACTTCAGGATAGATCTTGAAATGTTCTTTTTGATGATGAATGCAACACCATTCCCTTTAATTTGTTATTTCTGGCATAGTAGACCACATGATTGTCTGATTGAAAATGGCCAACACCAGTCCATTTCAGCTAACGCCTCAGATATCAATTTTTATGAGTACCATTTCATTTTTGACAATTTCCAATTTTCCTAGATTCATACTTAGTACACTCCACATTCTGATTATTAATGGATGTTTGCAGCTATTTCTTCTCTTTTTGAGTCGTACCACATCAACAAATGAAGGTCCCAAAAGCTCAACTCCATCCATGTCATTACGGTTGACTCTACTTTGAGGAGGCAGCTCTTCCCCAGTCATATTTTGAGTCCCTTCTAACCCGAGGGGCTCATCTTCCGGTACTATATCAGTGTTCTGCTGCTGTTCATAAGGTTTTCACTGGCTAATTCTTTTCAGAAATATGCTGCCGGGTCCTTCTTCCTAGTCTGTCTTAGCCTGGAAGTTCAACTGAAACCAGTCCACCACAGGTGACCCTGCTGGTATGTGAATACCAGTGGCATAGCTTCCAGCATCACAGCAACACACAAGCCCTCAGAGTGTGATAAACTGACATATGTGTGGGTGTGTACTTAGAAATTTACTGAGGAGTGGTTAATTTAGATTTTCATGTAGTTAAGAAAATTCTTCAACATGAGTTTTGAGAAAGGGCACAATATAATTTGTCTAATTGGAGCCCTGGTGGCAAAGTATTTACGAGCTCAGGCTGCTAACAACAGGTTGGCTGTTTGAATCCACCAGCCACTGCTTGGAAACTCTATGGGGCAGTTCTGCTTTGCCTACTGGTCAGAATCTACTCAACAGCACACAAAAACAACTACTTCATGGAAAAAGTGTTAAAAGCTGCAAGAAAATAAGACGGAATGTGAATAATCCATGATCACAGTTTTACATATTTCATAGAGGATTAAGGACAAAGAATATAAACTTTTTGTGTGTGTGTCTATGTGTGGATTTTGTTCCCTGAGTAGTTTTGTTTTCTTTTGTTGCCCCAGCTCTGCTAGTTCAGACATTCATCCATATTCAGAAAGTTAATAAGATTATCAATTTATTTATCATTTGTTCTATCCCATGTCAAGTACTTTGGGGAAATATTCCTAACATCCAGAAAATATCATACAAATAAACAAATATTTTTCCTAATTAAAAAAAAACACCTTTTAATTTACATATTTTACATCCATGAGCCCTGGTGGCACAGTGGTTAAGAGCTCAACTGCTAACCAAAAGGTTGGCAGTATGAATCCATCATCCACTCCTTGGGGCAGTTCTACTTTGTCCTATATAGGGTCGCTATGAGTCAGAATCTACTCTATGGCAATGGATTTTTGTTTGTTTGTTTGTTTTAATCATTTAATTAAGACCCTTGGGATAAGACAAATCATAATCATAACTATTTTAGAGAAGAATACACCAAAACACAAAGATCGTATGTCTTAAGTCATTGGATAAATTGAAAGCTCTGACAATGGACAGGATCACCTTTCTGTGTTCTATTCAGTGGATCTTGATAAACTTTAAAATGAAGATTTGCAGGATTTTATGCTGTGTGGACAAAGGAGACACTTTTTATAGTCAGTGCACTTACTTCTTTGAAATCACAACACAAAATTTAAACCTGTGATTTGGATTGGAGCTTAATTTTAAAGATAAACACTTATTGTTAACAGACAAAATATTCTTATTAATCCTGTCTCTTTAAAGTGGTTTAACATCCATCTTTTCTCTTTAATCCTGCAGTGATAGCTGTGGCCTTTCCACCCCTCTCACACTTTACTCATTTCTCCTCTTCTCCTTTTAAAATACTTTAGTGAAATTAATAACTCAGAAACAAAATTATTAGAAGTCCTCATGTGATCAAACAAAAAACAACTTAGTGCAAGCAGTGATCTTTCATGACAGCTTTTAAAAATATTATCATTGAAATCCCAATGTTTTCCTCCCAATCATCAGAGCATGTAATGGTTAAATCATTTAAAAATTAAGTGTACTAAAAAAAAAATTGTGCTGGGATTTTTCTTGAAAGTGTAGAAATTTTTAATAGATCTCGGGAAACTTAAGCTAGTAGAATTTCCCATAATTTGACACTGACATTCTTTTTGTTGTTAAAGGCAACAACCAGTGATCATTTTGGCAGCTAAATGTATAACAGTGAAGAATTGACATCAACTTCTGACAGCACATTTTAGTTTCCATTTATTATAAGATATCAGCCAACAAAGATCAAAAGGGATGGTCCGTATCTCCCTCCGGCCCCAACTTTGGTAAGTTACAGCAAAAGAAAATTGATTTAGGTGACAAAGTCTCAAATACCACAGTTCTTTTAACGTACTATTTAATGAATTCTAAATCTGTACAGAGAATCATGCTCAGACAGTGTTTAATTCTAAACAGCATCCTAACCATAAAAATGTGACTTCTCTGTCAGCATAACACAGACCTCCTATGGAAGGTTTTAAAAGAACCATGCACAGAGCTGCAAATATTTCATTTTAACTTCTATCCCATCCCATGCTGTGATGTTTTCCTTGTTCCTTATGTGCAGGTCAGTCTGCATATTTCCCACAGAATTCCCGCAGAGGACCTTTGACATGTGCACGAAGTTATAAAAACATTTGGTTGAGCCAGGCTACAAAATATGGAGAAACATTCCAAAACTTTGCCCAGTAAAAGCCTATGAAAATACTTACAAAGGTAAAGCTGATTACCTTAGTGAGAAGTTACTTTTATTCAATTTCTTTATAATAAGTTTTAAAATGTTATTTCCACAAATACCAGTGGAAACTCCAATGTGCAACATAAAAAGAAAATACACATATTTAAACATATTTTCTTTGCCTCTTTTGGTGGCCTAAAGATGGCAACAGTAGAAAGGCTATAATATTTTTTGTCTTGAATTGTCTTTAGTGTCAAGAATAGTACCATATAACCTTGAACATGTTTATTGCCCTGTCATCAAATCCCATTGGTTATTTTAGATAAAGTTTTTTAAGGCCATGTAATTTCTTGATTGACTTAATATTCCATCCCTTTAATGGTTTCTGTTTTCTTCTAAGTAGTCTTTCCGTCCTTCCAGTTGTGTCTTTATTGACTACTTTACACTGCAGTTAACCATGAAGAATCTCAGATTCAGCAACACTTTTTCCAGTCTGTGACTAGAACGCAAATTTTCAAAAATAAGACACTGTATAAGGAATGCATGAGAATTTCTGGACTTGTTCTAATTTTTATAATGAAGAATGTTAAAATGTCTCAAAGTACCTGGGTATATTTTTGACATTAAAAGTAAATTAACAACCACACACACAAAATAAAAGTGCCATATCATCTAAATATGCAGTCAAGGGTACATATTTCTTACTTCTCAAAATGTCTTCTTTAAAGTAAGTGGAATTTAGTGTGAAAAAAACTAGAGGCAACAGTTACAAGTTGGTGTTTATTATATAGTTATTTGATTCACAGTATTGAAACAGGCATCTTCTGTAAGTGTGATCAATTAATTACAAATAGGGTAAGAAAATGTCATAATTGTAATCTATCAATATACAAGACCTTGTAAATATGTCACAATTGAAAGAAAAACAAGAGTCATTTAGGAGCCTCGGTTCCTGTACTGGGATTAATATACATGGATTGAAACAGATTCTGTTAATCTTCCATTCCATCTGTTTAACAAGAACAGTATTTGTAAATGATGCTAGTAATCTATTTTTATGTTGAGAACAAATTATATAGTTTTTAAAATTTTTAATTTTTTAATGATTTTAAGTTTACCAAAAAATTGTGGTAATAGTACATAGAATTCCCATACACCCCACACCTAGTTTTCCCTATATTTTACATGTTACATTAGTATGGTACATTTGTTATAATTATTGAACCAGTATAAATACCTTATTATTAACTAAAATACATGCTTTATTTAGATACAAATACTATTTTTAGTAGAGAAAAACTGGAGGCCAGACATAGAGCTGTAAGTTTGCAGACCTGAGCTTTGATTAGTGGTCACTTACTAATATACTTTATGTCCTTACTCACTTTCTTTCTTCGAATTTCCAATCTGTAGACCAATAAATGATGAATATTATAACCTCCAATATGTTTCCTAGTACTAATTTCTTTGGTTTTCTACACAAAATCTACTCTATAGGCATTAATAATATATACATAAAACAACAAGTACCACAGATAAAACATTGCTTTTTAAATATAGAATATTAGAAATGACCTCATTGAAAGTTTTATCAACCCACTTCCCTTCAACCAAATAATTGTGGAATTATTTCATTACACAAATATTTATTGAGCTATTAATATGTGCCATGTACTTTCATGGTGCCAGGGATAAAACTGTAGATAAAATAGGCAAAAATTGCTGTCCTAATAGAATTTACAGAATACTGGAATGATTTAAAGTTACACACATTAATTCTAAATAGGTCCATATCTGTATCATAATACATTTTGGGGCTTCAAAGAACGCAAACTTCAGAGCAAAGGCAATGTAATGAAGGTGAAGCAGACTATTTCAGGCTCATAGTGACCCTACAGGATGGAGTAGAACTGCCCTATAGGATTTCCAAGGAGTGGCTGGTGAGTTTCATGTCAGAGATAATAAATCTATAGTAAAATTTTAGAAAGAAAAACTAAAAACCAAAATAATCCTTTCTTTTTCCTTTCCCTTATTCACACATAAAAAAAAGAAAGAAAAAAAATAACAACTATGGGTATAATTTTCCGTTTAATTCTATAGATATGATTAAAAGGATAACTTCAAGAATTTTATAACTGTATGTCAAGATGCAGATGGGTCAAAGTTGGGTAAACATCTTTATTTGGCTACATAGCATCAGTACACCCGCTATCCAGGTGTAATTTTTTTTTTTTTTTTTTTAGAGAGAACAAGGGACTTATTTTAAAACAATTGTAAAATATCATAAGATTATGTAACATAATTGCACATAGGGTACTAACCTTAGTAACTCAGAAAGAATAGCAATTATGTTGGATCAGTAGTAAAAAAGGCTGATTTTACCTGTTTTTTTTTTTTTAATAATATTTTATTGAATTTTGGTGAAACTTTACACAGCAAGTTAGGTTCCCATTTGACAAAAATTCCACATAAATTTTTCAGGGGTGTCAGTTACACTTACCACAATGTGTCAACATTCTCTTTAATTATGTTCTGTTTTTGTTCTGTTTCCAGGACTCTAGTTTCTCTGCTCCTTTATTTTCTCATCATTGCTTTTGAATAATTGTTGATCTTTTGGTCTCATTGCTGTTGTTTTTTGTTGTTAGGTTCCATCGAGTCAGTTTCAACTTACAGCAACCCTACATACAACAGAATGAGTCAGTTCTGACTCATAGCAGCCCTATATACAACAGAACGAAACACTGTCCGATCCTGCACCATGACCACAATCGTTATACTTGAGCCCATTGTTGCAACCACTGTGTCAACCTATCTCATTGAGGGTCTTCCTCTTTTTCATTGACCTTGTACTTAACCAAGCATGATGTCCTTCTCCAGGGACTGATCTCTCCTGACAGCATGTCCAAAGTATGTAAGACATAGTCTCTCCATCCTTGCTTCTAAGGAGCATTCTGGTTGTACATCTTCCAAGACAGATTTGTTCATTCTTTTGCCAGTCCATTGTATATTCAATATTCTTCACGAACACCACAATTCAAAGGCACCAATTTTTCTTTGGCCTTCTTTATTCATTGTCCAGCTTTCGCACGCCTTTCAGTCCCATACAGATGGTTTTTAAGTAGAACACCGAACTTAACGGGTAATATCTTTTATTTTGCGTGGTACTCTGCTATTTCAGTAAAAGGTGATCTCAGGAGATTGGCTCAGTTCTAGGTTTAAAGAATATCTCAGGGCAATAGTCTCAGGATATCCCCCGTTCTCTACTATTCCAATTGGTCTGGCTTTTTTTTTTTTTTTTAATTTGAGTTTTGCTCCACATTTTTCTGACATTCTATCCAGGACCATGTATTGTGACCCTAGTCAGAACTGAAAACCCAGGCGTTCGAACCCACCAGCTGCGGTTACGAGCTCAGCTGCTAACTGAAAGGTCTGCAGTTTCAATCCACGAGATGCTTCAAGGAAGAAAGATGTGGCAGTCTGCTTCCATAAAGATTACAAACTTGGAGACCCTATAGGGAATTTCTGTACTATCCTACATGGTTACTATGAGCTGGAATCTACTCTGTAGCATATGGCAAAGAGTTTATGTGGTCTGACCAGATTTATGAGGTAGAAAGATAATTCACTTACAAAAATGTTAAAAAAAAAAAAAATGAGGCAAATTTCACAATCTCCACCAGACTGAGTCTAGCACAACTAGTTGGTGCCCAGCTACCACAACCAACTTCTCTGACGGGGATCATAATAGAGGGTCCCAATTAGACCTGCAGAAAAATATAGAACAAAATTCTAACTCAAAAAAAAAAAAAAAAAAAAAACTTTTCTGACAGAGACTGGAGAAACTGCAAGAGTATGGTCCTGAAACTACCTTTTAACTCATTACTGAAGTCACTCCTGATGTTCACCCTAGAACTAAAGATTAGACAGGCCCATAAAACAAAATGAGACTGAATGGGTGCACCAGCCCAGGGGCAAGGGCTAGAAAGCAGGAGGTGACAGGAAAGCTGGTAAGAAGGAACTCATGGTCGAGAAGTGGGTGCCAACCAATGTCACAAAACAACATGTGTATTAATTGTTTAATGAGAAACTAATTTGTTCTGTAAACCCTCATATAAAATACAATAAAAATATCAAAAGAAAGAAAAGAGCAGAGTAGGTGAGCTCACATGGACCATATGGTTTCACCCTGGAAAGATGGTGATGGTGGCCAAAGTTTAAACATTTCTGTTCATAGCCTTTCTTCACAGAAACAGAGAATTTATTAGAATACTTTTGCCTTCCTAATGAAAATTTAGCCTTTCAAGACCTATCAACTCTAATGGGAAAAAAAGTACCTCAATTTCTTTTTTTCTGAACATAAGAACAATGATATTAAATGATCCAATATACCCATTTCTAATACCACTCTGGTCACTAATGATCATGCATCTGGAACATAATGTGTGGGTCACACATGAGGCATTGCAGTTTAGATGAACAGAGTGCCATGGATTCCATGAAGTAAGGAAACGTTGGGTGCAAATTAAATTTTTGTGAATTGCGAAAAAAATAAAAAAGGAATTGAAGTACACAGTAGCGCTAGAAATGGAGAGTTCCAGAGATATTATGTACGACATAAAAAAAAAAAAAATTAAAATTTAGAGATCTGTTTAGCGTGGAAGCGAAAAGAAAGGGAAGGATTCAGAAAGACTCATTTTTGGGGCTTGGGTGACTGAGTAACCTCTGAATGGGAGGAAATAATGGAAAATGCTACATAGAATAAGAAGCATTCACTGATTTATTTATTCATTCAAATGGAGCCAAATCGTGATCTGTTTGAGTTTAAACATCTTCTTTTCTTTTGTATTCTTAGGGTGCCAATACTGTTGTGGACTGTGGTTATTTATTGGCATAAATCATGAATCCCAAAGTTACTGTTTATGGCAATTTATTATTTTTTTAATTATTCTAAAATGTGCTCTTACCTCTTCATTTAGAAACTACATATAGTATATATTTTTTTAACAAAACCTAAATTAGTAAATCATGGTTTAATGTAAACTAACTAAAATAATGTGTCACCAAATGTTCTTTAGTTTTCTCAAAGCTTAGTTACCTAAACCTGCTGCTAAATTCATTGACAGTTATCAGTAACTTGGATAGCAAACTGACAGAATTTCGGCATTACAACCTGTGAGGCTACAATCTTTCTGATTCTTTATACAGGGTGATCAAGGATAGTATTAGGTTGAGGGCAATTTACTCAGGACACAACAATATGTGGCTAGTGTAGGGGTATGAAGAAGTGAAGGGGTAGAACCCTTACAACCACAGTCTTCTGAGCTATTCAGTTTCCTTATGTCTTGCCTTTCAAAAGGGATGGTGTAATGTGATATGTAAGTTTAATACGATAGCAGTCTCCATGTCCACATTGAAATAGTTGGTCAATGTTGAGTTTTGTAAGAGAATAGAACCTTCTTTGATGCTTATCACACTTTTTCAATGTACTTTCATAAGTAACTTTCCACTCCATAAAGTTTGATGAAAAACCTTGTAGATTAATTGTTAAATAGACCATGATCCTTTGTAAAATATCATCATATCTTTGTACCTCCATCCACCTTCCTGGAACACTCCTTATGACATTGAAAGCCTCTGGTAGGCATCCTACAAAGCAAACTAAAAACAAAAACTGAACCCATTGCCTTGAAGTCAATGCCAACTCACAGGAACCCTACAGGACAAGCAGATCTGTCCCATAAAGTTTCCAAGGAGCACCTGGTGGATTCAAACTGCCAGCCTTTTGGTTAGCAGCCAAATGCTTAACCACTGCACCACCAGGGACCCAGGCAGGCATCCTGAACTGCTTACTTTGCAGGTCATCTGAAAATGCTAGAGGACTTAAGGGGTAGAATACCAGTGGTAGGACATAGACTAGAGCAATCTATGCTATTTGCATTCCCTTTATTTGGCTTATTCAATTTTTTTTCTTACTTTAACCTTCATCTCTTTCCTTATCCTTTTTCCTTTAAATTTCTAATAATAATTTTCTATCTAATTTCAAAGTTTTTCAAAATTTATATTTCATAGTATTCTCCTTACTGAATAACTTGTTAAAATTAAGAGAAAAAAATAGTATATGTGATGTTTTTCTATGTTTTTTAATCAAAAATAACACACACATTTATATGTATATACATATTCAGTTTTATTTTATTTCCTATGAAAGAAAATCATGAAAATCAACTCAATAATATGGCTTCTGACCTAAATGTGAAATTTTATCTTTTTACCAATAATAACTTATATTTGCCTCTCCCTGAAAGCTTAAACGTGGGAGTCACAAATGGAACTGTTCTGAAAATTTTTATCTTGCCCTTAATGCACTGAAGGAGGTGCAGTTGCTCTGATGATCTGAGCCCAAAACACTCAAGAATTAATAAATTTCCTTGATTTTCAAAACTCTACCAATTGCAAATAGTGACTAAATACTACTAGCTATCTATCATATACTACCAATACTCTTTCTACTCCACAAATATATTTTTCTGACAATATGAAATATATTACGTAAGTTGCATCACGACACTTTATAGTCATATAGGAGTAAAGAACACCTTTTTGTCTCAGGAAGATCTTAATATTCATACATACATTCATTTAATAGTAAAAGAATATTTAATAATCAACTAATATGTGACATATACTGAACCGGGTGACATTAAGTGATAAAATGATATAGATGACCTGGTCCCTGATTCTGAGGAGCTTACGACTTAACTAAGAAAATATAAATCCTAAAATGATTGCAAGCTAAGGCAGATAGCATTATAAATTAGGTGCAAGGAGGTCTATGATAACTAAAAAGTCAGAGAGATGACTTTTGGTTGGGAGATAATAGATTTGTAGAAGGAAGTAACTTCTGGGCCTGGAAGAATGTGTAGGAACTCAACAGGTGTGTGCCCTGTGGAAGGGAAGTAACACAAGCAAAGGCAAAGCAGTGGAAGTAATTGTTCTTCAAGAAAACAGTATTTGTCAGGAGAAACTATGGTCTATGTAGAGTAGTGATAAAAGATCTAGCTAAAATATTAACCTGAGCATTAAAGAACCTCGAATTTCAAAATCATGTGTGCCTACAGAGTTCAGTGAGCAATGGTAAGCATTTAAAACCCCCAGATTTGAAAAAGAGTTGTTTTGTTTTTTGATACTATGTAATGATCTCATTCTTTTTTAGTATAGAAATAGGTGATTATACACCTAATACAAATGAGATTAAAATTCTATTTTTTTCATATTAAAAATCAGTAGATACTGCCTTGAGTCAATAAATTAAGAATAGAAGAATAATCATATGATTTAGAATTATGGATGCAACCAGTATTAGAAAAAAAAAAATTAGAAACCCCTGAAGAAGTCATCGCAGGAGAATGAGACTAGAGGTTGCAAGGGATGGAAATAAAATTGTCTTACCTTACAAACTGTTATAAAATTTTTTTCAACATGTGCATGCATAACATCCTACAAACCTAAGAAAATCCAGTCTAAATTATTTGGGGGCTAATTTTTCACATTGTTAATTACCACACAGCATTATTTGTTTATTAAAATTTTTATCACGTGTTTAAGACTGCAAAGGCTAAATAATAAGAAAATTTTAAATAGTCTGAATTATTTTCATTCAGTAATTTTGCCGAAAGTGTTCATTTGAAAAGGTTAAAATGAGAATTGAGGATTACCTCTACATAATCCTTAAGAGTTAATTGCACTTGATCTTTTTTTTTCTTTTTTTGTTTTTTAAGGAAAAAAGAAATATTATACTTAAATCGTGTTTATTATCTGAAGAAGATTGACATCAAATTAAATCCAACAAAAGCCAATTTTATTGTCATCTTTTGTATTTGTAATTCATATGTGGTAATCCATTTCACTTATTTTAATACTTTAGATTAGGAAAACACTATTAAGGCAATTTAATATTTGGAAAAAAGTATAACAATTTAGCTAGGCACAGAAGTGCAAGGTACAAATAACGAATCACTTAAATGTGTGCATGAATTATGTTAACATGTCTGTAAAAATAGTATGTTTAAAACTAAACATGGCTGATTATGTCAAGGAATGAGAAAATCCAAAAATTGTCTAATTATGAAGTTTTTTTTTTTTTTTTTACCTTAAGAGCAACGTATTTGATTAGACGTACCATTACCAAAATTGTGATTGCATTTCACATTCAGATCTCACTTTCTTAACACTTACCTTTCAGAAAGCTCTTTTTTCATCAGATATCTTTTGTGATCAAAGGATATGGCCTGTTAAAATCAACACATAACTATCCTTGAAAACAAACTCTGTAAACAAAACAGTTGAAGAATCGGGTTTTGTTTTTCTTTGACCTAAGATATCTCCAGGTTTCTTTCCCTTCTTTAGAACTTTTGAAAGTTGTTCTGTAGAATTTGGAATACTTTTCAACACAGAAGACCACATGGCCACTATTTTCCTCTGAAAAATAAGTTGCCACAGGTTCTTGCAACTATGTGGGATTAACAAAGTTAACATAGTCCTTAGTTTTAATGGGAGAGTGTAGGTTTTATGTGGCAAAGCCACATTACATTTTTTTCCCTAGTATCAATTGTCATAGATTGAATTATGTCCCTCCCTCGCACCCCCCCCCCAGCCAAAATGTATGTATCAATTTGGCTGGGCCATGATTCTGGTATTGTGTGATTTTCCCATATGTTGTAAATCTTGCCTCTGTGATGTTAATGAGGGAGGATGGGTGGCAGTTGTGTGAGGCAGGACTCAACCTGTAAGAATGGATTGTGTCTTGAGGCAATCTCAAAATATAAAAGAGAGAAGCAAGCAGAGACAGGGGGACCTCATACCACCAAGAAAGAAACACCAGGAACGGGGCTGATCCTTTGGACCCAGGGTTCCTGCTCAGAGAAGCGCCTAGTCCCGGGGAACATTGATGAGAAAGCCAACAAAGAGAGTGCCTTTCCTCTAGAGCTGACGACCTGAATTCGGACTTTTAGCTATCTTACTGAGAGGATTCGCCGTGAGTCAGAATCGACTCAACGGCAGTGGGTTTGGTTTTTGGTTTGGTTACTGTGAGGAAATAAACTTCCCTTTGTTAAAGCCACATACGTGTGGTACTTCTGTTATAGCAGCACTAGATGACTAAGATACCGATGTTGACTGTAACAGCCAATATGAAAAACCTCAGAAATATGACAATACATTCAATAGCATTCTGGGGGAGAGAGAGAGAGAGATCTTCTTTATTCCATAGCAACTTATATTTGCCTGGCAATGAACTCAACATGTAGGAAGGTTGAAGTAAGAGATAAAAAAAAGAGTGAGTTCTAATATCTGCTGATATCATTTTATTCCTGGATCAAGCAAGAACTGAAGTTCTGTGCTTTTCAGTTTCACTGCCAATAAAAATAATTGTTTTGGCTCAAGTAAAGGGGTTTGAATTAACTTTCTGCAACTTGCATCATCTCAAGTGTTCTTACATTCATCTGTTTCTTAGTTGAGGAATATTTATTATTTTCTATGTAGATAATAGAGTAACAGGTCTTTACGAAAAGGTCTTGTCTGGGAGATAGAAATATAAACAAATAATTAAATTCAATGTAGACATATGATGAGAGAAATGTGCATACTTGGGAGCCTGAAGGATTGTAAAGAGGCCAATTGAACTCAGTCTTAATGGAAAAAGAGCAATCACATGTGTGACAATGGGAGGGAGGGCAAAAGGGCACAGCAGGAACAAAGGCATGAAGAGAATAGATGGCATGGTATGTGCAGCTTCATTGTTGCTGAGTGATAAAACATTTTCTCTGTGAAATCTTCCCCGCTGCCTTGGTCTGATTCTTGCCACTCCTTTTGTCTACCACACTTATCTTCTTCCATTCTCTAGTATAACTTTTTTTTCATGGATCTGCTTTCCCCATAGATATTAAGCTCCTTGAATGCAGCAAAATATGGACCAGAAATTAGGAACAAACATATACACACATACACATATTCAATTCCACTAGTCTGGATTATGTAAATTAAATTAATTTTTTCCTCACTTATACTTGATGCTTTATGAAGTATATGAAGCAAGACTGAATAGATGATCAATGAATCCATCAGGAAACAATCAGGGTGAGAAATTGAGTATATTTTATGGTGTTGACTTGTTCAGTTATAAAGATGCTGATATTTCTAAGGATTACTCAGATGGCCCTAAAAGTATTAGAAAATTCTTTATATAATTCTGGCAAAACTTAGTTTGAATTTAGTTTTTATTTGATGACCTTTAAGAAAACGTTTTAAAGCAAGAACATATAATTGCTTTTGAAGGCAAAAATACTTTTGGTTCTTAACACTGGTATAGTCTATAATATATTGAGGAAATATCACACATTTATGTTTTAACTAATGTAATTTCATAATAAAATAGTATTTTTAAAAACCTTGTTTTCACCTCATTGTCTGCATACCGTTGTTTGTAGGACTTATATGAGGAGTCACATACATAAGCTCCCCCTCATTGTTAATCCATTTCTATGGCACATCTGTAGGCAGGGCTGGCCCATAGCAAAATATTGAAATTAGTGACAGCTTTAATTCATCTTTTTGGATGCTAAGTAGTTCTGTTTGGGCAGCTTCATTCCTTTCACCTTGCTGTGACCTGCATGCCTGTACTTCTAGGGCTCTATGCCCTTGACTTGAACAGGATCCAATGCTTCAAAATAGATTTAACTCCTCCCTCCGCCATTGGCCAGATATTATATCTCCATTAAACCATTACCTTGAAACCTTGTGATTATGGCTGCCAGTGGGAACAACAGAAGGTACCAAATTTAATTAGAAAATGGATGATGTATATCAGGCTCAGAGCCAGCTAAATTCATTATACCTCTTAGACAACACAATCCTTTGGTCTACTTAAAATACAAAATCTTCTCTATAAGTGCCTGAAAACCTATTGCCATCGACTCAATTCCAACTCATAGCAACCCTGTAGGTATGATATTAATGGTGAATAGTTTCAACATAGGAACAAACTAGCAAGATTCTATAGAGGACATATTTTCCGGAAAGTTTTTGCATCACTTAAATCACATCAGTGAAATGATTTATTTTGTTTCCATGTAAAACGAGGCCTTTCCACAAGGTAGAAATTGAGCAATGAAAGGGTGGACGTGATAAGTATCTGGATAATTCATACATCAAAATGAAGATTTAACTTGGGAGATAAATACCAACTCATCTTTTTGTACAATTGATTTTTTTTGTAAATTAATACTAATATTCTTAATATGCTATTTGCTTGTATCTACTAGTTCTATAAAAACTCAAAGAAAATATAACAGCTTGATCCCCAACAAAACATGTACTAGGATAGATGGATTCTAAACTATTTCTTGCTGTGAGTAGGTTGAGAAAGGAAATGAGGTTGGAGAATTTGCTGCTCAGACCCAATTGTCTACTGTCCTGAATCCACATCTCCATTCTCAGAAAATGAAACATTAATAATAAGCTTTTTTCCTCTATGCTAGATAATATTCTTTCCTTTAGGCTATGATTTTTTTCATCATAGACTTATGTTATGCCTACTGAAATTCTAACATGAGTTCTGACTGCCAATGAAACTCGAGATCAGCTGGTCGACATTTCATAAAATTACCTCTTATACACTTGAAGGCAGTAATTAAATTACTCTTCACCCTTCTCCTTTGCAATTACTCATGTAGAAAAATTATTTTATTTCTTAAAAATCCCGATCTCCTAATCACTTACCAATTCTTACTTCTATCCTTTTGGCCTTCTACAAATTCTCCAAATTTCTGTTATCCAATGTTTGACACACTGTTTTAGCATTAAATTGATGAATGTGAAATATAGATGAAGTTGTATCTTACCATTTTTATCAGAATAGCTCTATTTTTATAGTACCTTTCAGCATTATGTGTTCAAACCACTGAAAGAATTGTGCTGAGCTGAATTTTGTTCAATTCTTGTCCTCTGTGATCTCTAGGGTCTTTTCTGCCACCCTTATGCCTAATTAGTCATTACCTGTCTTGTATGTCTCATGTTTTTCCTTATAGTAGTTCCTGCTTTATACCTGACCTCAGGATTTTCATTATTTCTGACTACTCTTCCAACTTGTCAAGGTCAATTTAAATTATACTCTTCTCCCCTAAAGGGCTAGCCACCCCCACATATTTATAGTTTATTCTATCTTCTAGGTCACTGGTAGAAAATATAAAATTGCACTCAATCCAGAACCTATGAAATACTCCTTACTGCTTCTGTACAGTAATTATTAACAGTGCAATGTTAATCAGAAACATGCCTGTGTAGAATCCCATTATGTGAAGAATGCCAAAGTTATAACTCTAATTTTACACTGATCCATTGAGTTTCCTATACTGCACAGTAACAGACCACACTTCTGACCTTTGCTTGTGAATGATACAATGACATGGATGTTCAATGTTTGAAAAACATGCTCAAAGGAAATTTCTAGCATCATATTTGTATTTAAAGGATATAATCTATCAAAAGAAGTTGAATAACTGCCAGTATCAAGATATGAATTAAGTATATGAAAGCAAAATGTAAACAACCAAGGCCATTAATTCAGGCTAATCATGACCATCTAAATCTAGGTAAGACAATTGCCACAAGAAGCTTGAGATGAATAATTAAAAGGAAACGTTGATGTGCTAATTCATTCACTGCATCAGGTTAAAATTCTTATCACACATTGGGAATGTTCTTTATAAAGAACTTTGGTTTCCTTATTTTTAAATCAGATAATAATTGTTGCCACTTCATGAAATTATTATGAGGTAAGACAATCAAAGTTTAACATGGACTCCTCCATTGATTAAAGTGCTAGATATATGTAAGTGATCAATACATAAAGGTTAGTGATATACCTCCCTATTAACATCAGCATAAGGAATTTTTCATTGTGCTTTAAGGTATAGTGTTAACTGCATATTGACTTGTATTAGTCAATGCCCTCTGAAAAGTACTGGCATTATTTCTCTAACTTAAAACACTATAATCTAAGAAAGATAATGTGCATGCAATGGACGATAATTTGTTATTGTTGTTAGGGGCCATCTAAATAGTTCCGACTCACAGTGACTCTATATACAACAGAAAAAAAACACTGCCCAGTCCTGCACTATCCTTACAATCATTGCTATGTTTGAGACCATTGTTGCAGCCACTGTGTCAATCTATCTTGTTGAGGGTCTTCCTCTTTTTCACTGGCTATCTACGTTACCAAGCATGATGCACTTCTCCAAAGACCAGCCCTTCCTAATAACATGTCCAAAATAGATGAAGTCACACCGTCCTTGTGTCTAAGGAGCATTCTGGCCGTACTTCTTCCAAGACAGATTTGTTCATTCTTCTGGAATTCCATGGTATACTCAATATTTTTCGCCAACGCTATGATTCACAGGCATCAATCCTTCTTCGGTCTTCCCTTTCATTGTCCAGCTTTCACATGCTTATGAGGAGATTGAAAATACCATTGTTTGAGTCAGGCACACCTTAGTGCTTAAAGTGACATCTTTGATTTTCAACACTTTAACGAGGTCTTTGCCAGCAGGTTTGCCCAGTGCATTTTATCATTTGATTTCTTGACTGCTGCTTCCATGGGTGCTGATTGTGGATTCAAGTAAAATGAAATCCTTTACAACTTCATTGTTTTCGCCTTTTTATCATGATGTTGCTTATTGGTCCAGTTGTGAGGATTTTTTTTTTCTTCATGTTAAGATCTAATCCGCACTGAAGGCCAAAGTCTTTGATCTTCATCAGCAAGTGCTTCAAGTCCTCTTCACTTTCAGCAAGCATCTGCATAACACAGGTTGTTAACAGGTCTTCTTCCAATCCTGAAACCTCATTCTACTTCATATATTCCAGCTTCTCAGATCATTTGCTCAGCATACAGGTTGAATAATTACAGTAAAAAGATACAACCCTGATGCACACCTTTCTTGATTTTAAAGCATGCAATATCCCCTCGTTCTGTTCAAACAACTGCCTCTTGGTCTACATACAGGTTATTCATGAACACAATCAAGTGTTCTGGAATTCCTATTCTTTGCAATGTTATCCATTTATTTGTTATGATCCATATAGTCCAATGCCTTTGCACAGTCAATAAAACACAGATAAACCTCTTTCTTGAACATTTAAGATTTATCCTGAAGTACAACACTGTCAGTGATAGGAAAATATCCGTAAGCCTACAAGGAAGACTAGTTCATACAACTATTATACAAATTTACCCACCAACCACTAAGGCCAAAGATGAAGAAATTGAAGATTTTACCAACTTCTTCAGTCTGAAATTGATCGAACATGCAATCAGGATGCACTGGTAATTACTGGTGATTGGAATGCAAAAGTTGGAATCAAAGAAGTAGGATCAGCAGTTGGAAAATATGGCCGTGGTGATCGAAACGATGCCAGAGATGGCAGGACTGAATTTTGCAAGACCAACGACTTCTTCATGGCAAATACCTTTTTCACCAACATAAACAGTTTTTATACATGGTATTTTCCAATTTTCCTAGATTCATAGTTCGTACATTCCAGGTTCCGATTACTAATGGATGTTTGCAGCTGTTTCTTCTCATTTTGAGTCATGCCACATCAGCAAATGAAGGTCCCGAAAGCTTTACTCCATCCACATCATTACAGTTGACTCTACTTTGAGGAGGCAGCTCTTCCGCAGTCATCTTTTGAGTGCCTTCCAACCTGGGGGGCTCATCTTCCAGCACTATATCAGACAATGTTCTGCTGCTATTCAGAAGGTTTTCACTGGCTAATGAATGCTTTTCAGAAGCAGACTGCCAGAATGCACAAACGTCGATATCCTGCTAGGCATTAATGAGCTGAAATGGACTGGTATTGGCCATTTTGAATCAAACAATCATATAGTCTACTATGCTGGGAATGACAACTCAAAGAAGAATGGTGTTGCATTCATCGTCAAAAAGAACGTTTCAAGATCTATCATGAAGTACAACGCTGTCAGTGATAGAATAATAACCATACACCTACAAGGAAGACCAGTTAATACGACCATTATTCAAATTTATGCACCAACCACTAGGGCCAAAGATGAAGAAACAGAAGATTTTTATCAGCTGCTACAGTCTGAAATTGATCAAACATGCAATCAAGATGAATTGATAATTACTGGCGATTGGAATGTGAAAGTTGGAAACAAAGAAGAAGGATCAGTAGTTGGAAAATATGGCCTTGGAGATAGAAACAATGCCAGAGATCGAATGATAGAATTTTGCAAGACCAATGACTTCTTCATTGCAAATACCTTCTTTCACCAGCAAAAATGGTGACTATACACATGGACCTCACCAGATGGAACACACAGGAATCAAATTGACTACATCTGTGGAAAGAGACGATGGAAAAGCTCAATATCATCAGTCAGAACAAGGCCAGGGGCTGACTATGGAACAGAGCATCAATTGCTCATATGCAAGTTCAAGCTGAAACTGAAGAAAATCAGAGCAAGTCCTCGAGAGCCAAAATAGGACCTTGAGTATATCCCACCTGAATTTAGAGATAATCTGAAGAATAGATTTGATAGATTGAACACTAGTGACCAAAGACCAGATGAATTGTGGAATGACATCAAGGACATCATCCATGAAGAAAGCAAGAGGTCACTGAAAAGACAGGAAAGAAAGAAAAGATGGATGTCAGAGGAGACTCTGAAACTTGCTTTTGAGCATCAAGCAGCTAAAGCAAAAGGAAGAATTGATGAAGTAAAAGAACTGAACAGAAGATTTCAAAGGGCCTCTCAAAAAGACAAAGTAACTTATTATAATGATATGTGCAAAGAGCTGGAGATGGAAAACCAAAAGGGAAGAACACACTCAGCATTTCTCAAGCTGAAAGAACTGAAGAAAAAATTCAAGCCTTGAGTTGCAATAGTGAAGGATTCCATGGGGAAAATATTAAGCGACACAGGAAGCACCAAAAGAAAATGGAAGCAATACACAGAGTCATACCAAAAAGAATTAGTCAATATTTGACCATTTCAAGAGGTGGCATATGATCAGGAACCGATGGTACTGAAGGAAGAAGTCCAAGCTGCTCTGAAGGCATTAGCGAAAACAAGGCTCCAGGAATTGATGTAATATCAATTGAGATGTTTCAACGAACAGATGCAGTGCTGGAGGTGCTCACTAGTCTATGCCAAGAGATATGGAAGACAGCTTCCTGGACAACTGACTGGAAGAGATCCATATTTATGCCTGTTCCCAAGAAAGGTGATCCAACTGAATGTGGAAATTATAGAGCAATATCATTAATATCACACACAAGAAAATTTTGCTGATGATCATTTGAAACGGCTGCAACAATATATTGACAGGGATCTGCCAGAAATTCAAGTTGGTTTCAGAAGGGGACGTGGAACCAGCGGTATCATTGCTGATGTTGGATGGATCCTGGCTGAAAGCAGAGAATACCAGAAAGATGTTTACCTGTGTTTTATTAACTACGCAAAGGCATTCAACTGTGTGGATCATAACAAACTATGGATAACACTGTGAAGAATGGGAATTCCAGAGCACTTAATTGTGCTCATGAGGAACCTTTACATAGAGAAAGAGGCAGTTGTTCGGACAGAACAAGGGGATACTGATTGGTTTAAAATCAGGAAAGGTGTGCATCAGGGTTGTATTCTTCCACCATACCTATTTAATGTGTATGCTGAACAAATAATACGAGAAGCTGGACTATATGAAGAAGAACGGGGTATCAGGATTGGAGGAAGACTCATTAACCACCTGCGTTATGCAGATGACACAACCTTGCTTGCTGAAAGTGAAGAGGACTTGAAGCACTTACTAATGAAGATCAAAGACCACAGCCTTCAGTATGGATTACACCTCAACATAAGGAAAACAAAAATCCTCACAACTGGACCAATGAACAACACCATGATAAACGGAGAAAAGATTGAAGTTGTCAAGACTTTCATTTTACTTGGATCCACAATCAACAGCCATGGAAGCAGCAGTCAAGAAATCAAAGACGCATTGCATTGGGCAAATCTGCTGCAAAGGACCTCTTCAAAGTGTTGAAGAGTGAAGATGTCACCCTAAAGACTAAGGTGTGCCTGACCCAAGCTATGGTATTTTCAGTCACATCATATGCATGTGAAAGCTGGACAATGAATAAGGAAGACTGAAGAAGAGTTGACGCCTTTGAATTGTGGTGTTGGCGAAGAGTATTGAATATACCATGGACTGTCAAAAGAACGAACAAATCTGTCTTGGAAGAAGTACGGCCAGAATGCTCCTTAGAGGGAAGGATGGCGAGACTGCATCTTACATACTTTGGACATGTTTTCAGGAGGGATCAGTCCCTGGAGAAGGACACCATGCTTGGCAGAGTACAGGGTCAGCGGAAAAGAGGAAGTCCCTCAACAAGGTGGATTGACACAGTGGCTGCAACAATGAGCTCAAGCATAACAACGATTGAAAGGATGGTGTGGGACTGGGCAGTGTTTCGTTCTGTTGTGCATAGGGTTGCTATGAGCTGGAACCAACTCGACGGCACCTAACAACAACAACAGGAATACATGGTATTCACCAGACAGAATACATAGAAATCAAATCAACTGCATCTGCTGAAAGAGACGATGGAAAAGCTCAATACCATCATTCAAAACAAGGTCAGGGTCAGACTGTGGAACAGACCGTCGATTACTCATATGCAAGTTCGAGTTGAAACTGAAGAAAATTTAAACAAGCCTAGAAAAGCCAAAGTATGATGCTGACTATATCCCGCCTGAATTTAGAAACCATCTCAAGAATAGATTTGGTGCATTGAACACTAATGACCAAAGACCAGACCAGTTGTGGAATGACATCAAAGACATCATCCATGAAGAAAACAAGAGGTCATTAAAAAGACAGGAGAGAACAAAAAGACCAAAATATATGTCAGAAGAGACTCTAAAACTTGCTCTTGAATGTCCAATAGCAAAACCAAAAGGAAAAAATGATGAAGTAAAAGAGCTGAACAGATTTCAAAGGGCAGCTCGAAAAGATGAAGTATAGTATTATGATGACATGTGCAAAGACCTGGAAATAGAAACCTAAAAGGAGAGAACAAATTTAGCATTTCTCAAGGGGAAAGAACTGAAGAAAAAAACTCAAACCTCGAGTTGCAATACTGAAGGATTCTATGGGGAGAATATTAAATGATGCAAGAAGCATCAAAAGAAGATGGAAGGAATACACAGTCACAATACCAAGAGAAGTGGTCAGCGTTCAACCCCTTCAGGAAGTAACCTATGATCAGGAACCAATGGTATTGAAAGAAGGCCTAGCTGCAGTGAAGGCATTGGCAAAAAACAAGGCTCTGGAAACTGACAGAATATCAATTGAGATGTTTTAACAAACTGATGAAGTGTTGGAAGTGCTCACTTGTCTATGCCAAAAATTTGGAAGATAGCTATCTGGCCAACCAACTGGAAGAGATCTGTATTTATGCCTATTCCCAAGAAAGGTGATCCAAGGAAATTATCAAACACTATCATTAATATCACATGCAAGCAAAATTTTGCCAAAGATCATTCAAAAATGACTACAGCAGTATATTGACAGGGAACTCCCAGAAACTCAAGCCGGGTTTAGAAGAGGACGTGGAACAATGGATATCATTGCTGATGTCAGATGGATCCTGGCTGAAAACAGAATACCAGAAAGATGTTTAACTATGTTTTATTGACTATGCTAAGGCATTCGACTGTGTGGACCATAACAAATTATGGATAACATTGTGAAGAATGTGAGTTCTGGAACACTTAATTGTGCTCATGAGGAATCCGTACATGGATCAAGGGGCAATCATTTGAATAGAACAAGGGAAGACTACCTGGCTTAAAGTCAAGAAAAGTGTGTGTCAGGATTGGATCCTTTCACCATACCTATTCAATACATGTGCTGAGCACATAATCCAAGAGGCTGGACTTTCTGGTATTCTCTGCCTTCAGCCAAGATCCTTCTGATATCAGGAATGATATTTCTTGTTTCACGTCCTCTTCTGGATACTGCTTCAACCATTTCTGAATGATCTTCAGCAAAATTTTACTTTCTTGGGATATTAATCATGTTTGTCTGATAATTTTCACATTCTGTTGGATTACCTTTCTTTGGAATGGATACAAATATGGATCCCTTCCAGTTGGTTGGCCAGGTAGCTGTCTTCTAAATTTCTTGGCATAGACAAGTGAACACCTCCAGACCTGCATCTGTTTCTTGAAACATCTCAATTGGTGTTTTGTCAATTCCTGGAGCCTTGTTTTTTGCCAATGCCTTCAGTGCAGCTTGGACCTCTTCCTTCAGTACCACAGGTTTTAATCATATGCATTTCTTTTTGTTACAGTGACTTTGCATATTCCTTTGTCTTAACGCTTTCTGCATCATTTAATATTCTCCCCGTAGAATCCTTCAATATCACAACTCAAGGCTTGAATTATTTCTTCAGTTCTTTCAGCTTGAGAAATGCAGAGTGTGTTCTTCCCTTTTGGTTTTCTGTCTCCAGATCTTTGCACATTTCCTTTTAATACTTAACTTTGTGTATTTGAGCCATACTTTGAAATCTTCTGTTCAGCTATTTTACTTCACCATTTCTTCTTTTCAATTTAGCTCAGCTAATCTATGTTCAAGAGCAAGTTTCAGAGTTCTTCTGACATCTGTTTTGGTCTTTTCTTTATTTTCTGTCTTTTTAATTAACCTTGCTTTCTTTGGAAACCCTGGTGGCATAGTGGTTAAGGGCTACAACTGCTAACCAAGAGGCCGGCAGTTCGAATCCACCAGGAGCTCCTTGGAAACTCTATGGGGCAGTTCTACTCTGTCCTATAGAGTCACTATGTGTCGGAATTGACTCGATGGCAGTGTTTTTTTTGGTTTGCTTTCTTCATGTAGGATATCCTTGATGTCATTCCACAACTCCTCTTGTCTTCGGTCATCTGTGTCCAATGCATCCAATCTATTTTGAAGATTGAGAATTGAGGTGGGATATAATCAAGGCCATACTTTGGGTCACCTGGACATGCTCTAAGTTTCTTCAGCTTCAACTTGAGTGTGCATATGAGCAATGGATGGTCTGTTCTACAGTCGGCCCATGGCCTTGTTCTGACTGATGATATTGAGCTTTTCCATTGTCTTTTTCCACAGGCGTAGTTGATTTGATTCCTGTGTATTCCATCTGGGGAGTTTATGTTGGTGAAAAAAGCATTTGCAAGGAATAAGTCATTGGTTTTGAAAAATTCTATCATACAACCTTCAGCAACATTTCTATCACCAAGGCCATATTTTCCAACTACTGTTCCTCTTTTTTGTTTCCAACTTTAGAATTCCAGTCACCATTATCAGTGCACCCTGATTGCATGTTCGATCAATTTCAGACTGCAGAAGTTGGTAAAAATCTTCAATTCCTTCATCTTTGGGCTTACTGGTTGGTGCATAAATTTGAATAATAGTTGTATTAACTAGTCTTCCTTGTAGGCATATTTATATTATCCTACCACTGGGTGGGGTGGGATTACTGACAGTGTTGTACTTCATGATAGATCTTGAAACATTCTTTTTGATGATGAATACAATGCCATTCCTGTTCAATTTGTCATTTCCAGCATAGTAGGCCACATGATCTTCCAATCGAAAATGGCCAAACCAGTCCATTTCAGCTCACTAATACCTACGATATGTATGTTTTTGCCTTCCATTTCAGTTTTGATGGTTTCAAATTTTCCTGGATTCAAACTTCCTTCATTCCTCATTCCTATTATTTATGGATGTTTACAGCTATTTCTTCTCATTTTGAGTCATGGCACATCAGCAAAGGAAGGTACAGAAAGCTTGACTCCATCCAAGGCTGTCCCTACATTGAAGAGTCAGCTCTTCCTCAGTCATATTTTGAGTGCCTTCCAACCTGAGTGGAAACCCTGTGGCATAGTGGTTAAGTGCTACAGCCGCTAACCAAGAGATCGGAAGTTTGAATCTGTCAGGCACTCCTTGTAAGCTCTATGGGGCAGTTCTACTCTGTCCTATAGAGTCACTATGAGTTGAAATTGACTTGATGGCAGTGAGTTTGGTTTTTTTTGGTCTCCCAATCTGAGTGACTCATCTTTGGACACTGTATCAGATAATGTTCTACTGCTATTCATGAGAATTTCATTGGCTAATTTTTTCAGAGGTAGACTGACAGGTCGTTCTTCCTAGACTGTCTTAATTTTGAAGCTCAGCTGAAACCTGTCCACCATGCGTGACCCAGCTAGTATTTGAAATACCAGTTGCATAGCTTCCAGCATCAAAGCCACATGCAAGTCACTACTGTATATCAAACTGACAGACACATGGGGGCAAGGGTGATTTAAAGACCATTTAAGCTTTATTTTCACTTATGTGTATCTAACTAACCTCACAGAACACATTTTGCCAGCATAAAGTTCTCCTTACAATATGAGTTTACTGAAATTAAACATATTACAATTTTGTAGCTAATAAAAAAGAAATGTTAGCTCTATATTAATATATTAAGTGATGTTCACTTTCCTTGACAAAATGCAAATCATATTTTTCACATATTATTTTACTAGAAATAAATACTGTTTTATCTACAGCATCTGGAAAGCACAACTGCAATTCCCAATGCCTACAAAGATTGTAGACGCAATCCTCCTCACTCAACTTCTTTTCCAGCTAATAGGAGCTCGGTTTAAGGATCATCTTCTCCAGGAAGTCTCTTCTGATCTAAACATAGACTAATATATGTTCTTTCATTACAGGCAATCCCTGGTTACACACGTGATCCATTCCTGCATGTGTCTTTAAGTTAAATTTTTAAGTAAGTCAGAACAGATGAACACAGTTCTTATTTAGCTTTACTTTAGTGCAAGAAAAGACTTGAAGCCTTTTCAGTGATTTAAAAGCTGCATGTGCAGCAAGTGAAGGTGATTGTGATGAAGAATTTGTTGAGAGTAGGGGTTGGTTCAATCTTTCAAAGTGAGGGCAAATTTATGTAACATTAAAGGGCAAGTAGGAGTTGTTTGCAAGTCAGATATTTGTAACCCAAGGACTTACTTATTCTACACTTCCTTGTAACAATCAGAGCTATTGTGATCATTTTATTAATAATAAAAATGATTATGATGACAAAAGTAAAAATATTAAATTAGCTAACTTCTAGTACATAGTCTATGGTACACATTAATCTGCAATTTATGCAAGTTAAGCCGTCTAAACCATACAGCAACTCAGTTGGTTAAGTACTATTATTTTGTTTTAATTACTGATTGAGTTGAAGCAGAGAAAGTTTGAGTACATCATCTGAGTTCACACTCAGTGGCAGAGCTAGAATTAGAGCCCAGGAAGTTCCAATCTAGAGTCCTGGCTCTGTTTACCATACACACTACCTTTCATTACTTGCTACCTTAAATGACTAAGACATAATACCTCTTCATTTTCTGCATTACCCCTCTAAACTGTAAGCTCCATCAGGGTTGAGTGTCTCTGTGCTCACTATTATGCACCCAGAGTTTAGCACAATTTCAGGCATTAAATAGATGCTTGAATTTATTTAATAAATGATTAGCTATGCCATCAATAGGGTAAAAGTTGATGCACTTTATATTTATAAATAACTATTGAAAAAAAACAATTTTGATCCTGATTTCTCTCTAAACTAGAAAAACATTAGACTGAAAACAGTAATCTTGTCTGAATATTATGTGGATGTATTACCAATTGATCAACTCTGAAAACCATTTAAGGCACATTATAATCAATAATCCATTTAGTAGCTGGTGTGAAAGATTTCTCAAGTATTGATTTTAGAAGCATTACCATCACGAATACAATATTGCTGTTTGATTATTATCCCTTCTCCTAAGAGATTTCATATTCTTTCATTTTAGCATTCCTGTACAGTAGGAATAATTACGTCTCTAATCATTAGGAAGTATTGCACATTTAAATTGTTCAAACCTCTTTTTTAATAGTAAAACAAGAAGAAAGATTTTATTCAGCATATGTTCCAAGAGGCAAAAGTAGGCAACAGACAAGCTTGCTGGCAGAACTATGTCTACCTGTGTCCAAGAAGTAGCACAAAATCATCGGTATATATCAACACTACAAATGGGTAAAATCATTAAAAGTTTCACCCTTTCACAGATTGCTTAAAAACTGATAAATCACTATGATTCTACATTTTGAATTGTTTTAATAATCATTGTTTTGGTGATGACAGCCAGGAAGGTCTTCATTGGTCCAACAAATCTTACTATTACTAAATGCTAACAGAAAAAAATAAGAGTGGAAAATATGTGCTGTATTTGTTTTTGTGAAAGTTTCCCTAAATGATGTTTTCCAAGATTGGCCTAGCTATTGTTTTTATACCTCAGGGCCCAGTAGATGTGTCCTTATTAGTCGTTGTGAGTCTAGCTCCACCTGGGTCACATTCTTTTTATTCAAGCACAGGGAATAATGGCTCCAATTTTAACTCCTAAGTCACTCTCTCCTTTTGGTCAGAGATTGGAGATAACACAATGATGGTCAAAACCTGGACTTAGTCAGGCTCCTAGATGGTGGTCATGGCAGGCTCTTTAAACTCACAGTGCTGGTTTTCCACTGGATACCATCTGGTTCTTCCCCAGGATTTTAAGTAAGAGTGATGTTTCAATCATCACATTGCAGAAATGAGCAGAGTTCATGTGCATCATTTTAGCCTGAGCCTTTCTTTTGCCTTTAAAGTGTGTAAGACAATAGAAGATAAGTTTTGTTATACCTAATACTATGAAGATACAGACTAAGATTATTACTGTTCTATGCAATAGTTATCTAGCCCATGTACTTATTCCTGATGGTAACCTACCAAACTCCACCTTCTTGGGCTAATAAAAAAATCTAAACTATTATGTTATCTAATGCCACCTGGACTAATGAGGGCAGAGATCTCTGTTGTGTTTCCATCTCATTAATAACTTCATCTGCTATCCGTCCCACAGAGACTGAAACTTTTTTTTTAATTCAACTATACTTAAAACTCTTAGAAATGATGAACCCCACCCTGACTGTTAGACCAATAGGCTTTCTTTGAACTCTCATTTTACAATGTTCAACAATTTAATTCAATTCCGCCATTTACTATCATCATTACTATGAATACCTAAACGTAATCCTAAAGTTCCCAAAGTGCATTGCCCACACATTCACCAGAAATCTTAACAAGAGTTTACCTGCATAAACTCACTGTCATTTGGAACGGGATCATCAAAAGTAGTATAGCTGGATCCACTACACAAAAACATATATACAGAAGAAACACACTAAGTTTTTCTAGAGGAAACAGAAGGTATAGAAAAATTTACATGTGACAACCAAGTTTCCATTAGAGAATACATGATTAGCGAGATAATACAGGATGGACCCCTTTTGTTGGGGCTCTTCAGTTAATCTATTTAAAACATCCTAAGTGTTCTTCCCAAGGGCAAACAGCCCCTCCTTTGTTTACCTGTCAATGGTCATGGATCACTTTCTCAGAAGCAGAAGTGGGGCCTAGACAAAATAGAAACTGAGCCAAACTTGGTGTTAGCCATTTTAGTCAGGCCAAGTGCCCCAATTTTAAGGTGGCATCAAGGTCATATTGGAGGAATTGCTTGGATTCCCAAAAGGCTGACTCAAGGCATGAGGTCAGTTTCCTCTGAAAACCTGGTTTCTTCAAGATATATAATTTTCTGCATAGCAAAGACATGACTTTTTGAGTATAAACATTGCATAGGCATATTATACAACATTGCCTTGAAGACTAATTAAACTAATTACTGATTTACCTTAAACATAGCTACCAGCCTGATCTTTGGAGTCAGTTTCCCAAAGCAAATTGAATTCTTCAAGAAAACACAACATCCGGAGCAAAACGGTCTTACTAGTTTATCTGGACCATTGTCTGACTCAAAAATGCCTTCACGAACCAGTTTTTTTTTTTTTTTTTTCCTCAAAGCATGAGGTTTAAAAGGACACCCAAAGGCAGTGGAATGCGTGGGTTGCCCCAACCTTCATGAAAGCCACAAATCTGGATTCCAGAGAATTACAACTCCTTTTGATCATAGTCTTGCTACAGAATCTTTGATCAAAAACATTCAATAATAGTAGTTGGGCACCATCTGGCTTTTAAGCTCCCAAGTCCCTACAGCAAACTAGGAGGTAGAACAGAAACACTAACTGTAATATTAGGCCAATTGTCTGAAATAACCAATGAAACCATGACCCTAAAGTCTTTGACAAAAGAAACAAATCTCATGAGGTGTTTATTTATATATAACAGCATCAATAATTTCTTTTCACATGTCTCAGCAGGAATTACATTCTGTAAAACCTCAGGTTGCATATTAATATAAACACAGAAACATTAATCTATTAAGGCACGAACTATTCCCTGGGAGACTAACAGGAAATCTAATGTCATTATATATTGTAAAATCATAGCTCGACCTTCAGACACTTCTTTGGTTATGATATCTACAAATTTGTTAATTTAACAACAGGAACTTCTAATTTGAGGGAAATAATATCTAAATTAACTAGATAATTCAAGAGAAAGGAGGAAAATGGTTTCTTATACCCAGAAAGTAGGACCTTAAAACAGCAATAATATTCCCACATAAAACCCATAGTAATCCTTTAGTTTACTCAGTCCTATGTAGTTAATTTGTGTTCCATGTGATTCTGGATTAGCCACAGTCTGTAAACCCAGTAGCTTCTCTACACAAGAGTTCTGGAAATCATGATTCAGTCTAGTCACAGTCCTTTTCACAAGTCCAGTATAGTCCATCTTTTTGTTGTGATACTTTTGGTCGAATGTTTTAAGCAAATCAGCAAAGTAAAAACATCTGCAAGTGACAAAACCTAATATGGCCATGAATAATTTATAAAAATAACACCCTTAAAAGTGAAACGCCTGAGAAAAATTAATTACAAAAGTAATGCAGAGCCAATTAAATTCAGTTTTAAAAAAAACTTTAGATAAAAATGTCTCAAAATATAATGATTAACCTTATTTTCAAAGACCTTAAGATATAAAACATAATAATCTTGAGACATAATGCCATATAGTCAGGATATACCAAGAATATACCAAGATTAACAAGTCTCTAACTTTCTGAATAGTAATTAAAAAAAAAAAAAAGGAAGGAAAACCTCATGGGCTAACAATGTGAATTTCTTAGTCAAACCACTGGTTTTGATAACATCAGATTAAAAAGTAAATAAATAAAGTTGGGATCAAGTTAGCAATTAAAAAATTATAAATTATGACAAAATATTATGTGTTTATTGTTTAATATTAGTTAAAAACATAAGGGGAAAATACTAACACACAAATTTTAATCCAAAGAGAATCAGGTACTTCTCTTGATTTTGACAACATGGTCCGTATGATTTATTATTTTCAAAGTTGTCAAGAGTTTGTTATAGCTCACCAAGAAACAATACTTAAGTTATTTAACCAAAGATCTTAAAGGTAAAAACATTAGCTTTTCTTTTTTTTAAAAGCCATGTGGCTTGGTTTTTGGCTCAGGGATCTTATGTTAATGAGAAGCCAAACCTTTGACTTCAAGGTGAATTACATAAAGAATAAATTAGCCCTTCAACCTAGTAATTAAAGAAAATTTTGTTTTTTTAACATAGAAAAGCCCAATTATTTGCTTTATAAGCTATTTAACATTGAAGCTCTTTAAAATCTCATAAATTAAACTATTAAACTTTATACAGAGAAATAAAACTTTTGACCATATCACATTAATTTCTTTTTAATAAGCCTTTTAAACATTGTCTTTGCTGAATAGCTCTTGTAGTACATTCCTTTAAATGGCAAAAATGAACATACTCGTTAGCAGACTCAAGTATATATATCTATAGATATATATGTATATATATCCGTTCTCTGTGACATAAAAAGCAAAAGTATATAAACTTAAATTATGATGAATATCTATTATTGACTCAATATAATATAATAAGTTACCTAAGAGATCTGGGAAATTATTTTAAGCCTGTATACTATTAAATATAATTACTGTGAAATAAAGTTTATTTTCAGTTTTCACTCAACTTTTATGATTTTCCATATTTTCCCAGTCTAATTATAGCCCTTGAAGATTTTATCAGCTGGCTTTGGAAATCACAAAGTTTCTGCTCAACTGACCAATTCATTGATATGGGTATAACCTTAAGTCTCTGATTAGAGGTAGAAACATTTCCCTAGGCTATTTCAGATGTATCTCATTGTGGCTTCTATTTCTTTGGCTTCTTGGAGTCCACTACAATAGAAAGGATTTGTTTACAGGTATCTTATGATGGGGATCCTCCCATTTACTGATTACTATAGTAAGGGAGCATTTTTATTTTATTTTGTCTTAAAATGGTCTCCACCTAGGTGGAAGGGGTCTTTCAAAATCTTAACTGGAGTTATATGAACTGAGAGGCCTGATCCTGCCCTGCCCTCGCTCTCTTTTGACTCATGGTAGACAATAAGAAAAATCATTCCAATTCATTAATGTATGTTTAAGTTGGCCTAGGCATTTTTAAAAGCAAAAGTTAACTAATTTCTTTCTCTTTTACTATTTTCTTGGTAAGCAGTTTTGCTTTCTCTTTATTGCAACATTTTATCTACCTAATAAATACTAGGCAATTTTAGAAATTTTTGAATAAATTCAACAATTCTTCATTATCCTTTCATTTCCTGCCGCCGCCCCCACCCCCCAGGCTTGTTTTATCCCTCTTTTTTCAATTCTGGAACTACTAGTTTTATTTTAAGACAAAATTATCCATTTTCCTTAAATAAAATATATTTCACACCTAGGCTTAAGTGAGCTAGAAAGTTTTCACTTTTAAGATTCACACAGTACAGAACATAAAGTTGTTCAAAGTATCAACTAGAAGTCTAAATTATAAGACCATCACAGAATGCAGTTTTTCTTGGAGGGTAAAAGAACTGAGGTTTCAAGACAGCCTTGCAAAAAACCGCAACTGTCAACCACAGCCTCCAACGTGATGTAAGACAGAACTTGCTTCTGGTCTAGAACTTACTCAGACATAATGTTCTAGACCAGCAGCAAGCTCTCAGAACAAAACAAGAGAGAAAGACCACATAAACTCACAAGACAATACCGCACAAAACAAGAATATGGAGAACCTAGTTTCTTTAAGTGTATATAGAAATTTTTGGTAAGATTGACTCAATTCAGCAGAAAAAAAAAAAGCAGGTTGTATATAAAACTTATTAACTTGCTAGAGCCTCAGGTGAAGGATATCAGACCTTTTGACAAAAGCTCAGCATCCAACAAAAATTTCTCCAAGAGGAAAGAAAAACCAACACAAATGGAGGCATATTTTCCCAAAGTGGAGGGAAAGGAAAAAAATAGCAGATTGGAACTTATTTTTCCAAAGTGATCAATTAAACTCCAAATTACTTCTAGTATATTCAGCTTATAGTACATTTAAACATGAAGCCCAAACCAATGTCTCTGTAGGGGGTGGGAAATCCAGGCTCATTTATCAAAGATGTTAGGCCCTAAGGGTCAAGTTTTGGTTTCTTTCTTTTTGAACTTAATTCATTCTGCTGGCTAAAGACCTAGCCTCTTATTTTAGACTTTAAATATACTTGTTCCTCCAACTGGAAAGTACTTTAAAGTAGCTACTGATGATTTTAATTTTAACATTGTGACTCTTTATTGAGAAACTGTATCATAAAACAGGTCTGCAGCTACCACATCCCCCTGCAAATTTCATAAAACAGGTCAACATAAAAAGACAAACAGAAACAAAAGTAAAACTACAGGGCCCCTCCCCCACCCCACCCCCCCCAAAAAAAACAAAGAGCTAAAAGACATTTCAAAAGGGGTGTAAGAAGAATACTTTCCACTGATTTTAATTTATTTCAAATCCCTTTGCTTCTAATTTTCATCTTAAAAAGAGTGATCTGGTCAATCCGAAAAGTCCCCCATTTAGGCCATTGTAATGACTATGTTTCTCTCATTTAATCATGCCATTTTTCTAAATATCAAGCTGAGTTAGGCCCAAAATTCTTTAATATCTAGGAAGTGGGTGTGCCAGACGGTGGGCCATAAATTTTGCTTTTCTCTTGGTTATTCCTATATTAAATTTTTAATGAGGAAAAGAAAGGGGTTTCAAAACAGAGCACTATTTTCCAGATTTTCTCTGAGTCACAAAAAGAAACCTAATGAAGAATGTTGCTGGGTTTGGACAGTGTTTTGCTTGGATCAATGTGTACCTTCATTGTGTGAAAGTTTGCTTGCAGGTGGCAGGCAGCCTAGTACCCTACCCCATCTCACGACCATCTTATCCTGTCATGAAGTCTTTAATGCTCATGATGAGCCCCAGGTACCGCCTAATGGCTTTTACTGGCCAACTTGTGCCTGAATTTTTCAGCTTATAGTGACCCAGAGCTCTTTGAAAATAGAATTACTTCTTTAATGTTTCAAATGCCTGAATTTGGACACCAAAAGTCACCAAATGTCACTCTTAGCCAAGTGATCAAGCAAAAATCTAAGAAAAATTCTCCTTAATAAAAAAAAACTGGTTTTCAAACAATATGCCAAACAAAACTTAAGAAAACATGAGAAAGAGAACAAAAAAGAATAAGCAAAGCTCATTTTAAAGAGCACTTACCCTGTTGAAGTTGAAAGGATGTGGAATGTGAATACGTGGGATCCAGAAGATAGGACCTCTGTTTGCTGACTTCTGCTCCCCAATTCAGTTCTCTTAGAGGTCAACAGAATTTGTGGATTCAGAAAATACTGTCACAACTACACCATTAATTGTTCTCGGGTAAAATCACTACAAAGTTATGGTAAAGCAAGAAGAAAGATTTTATTCAGCATATGTTCCAAAAGACAAAAGAAGTCTTTCCATTAAAAGCTCTCATAGACTTCTAGGTCAGTCATACTTCTCCCCACACCCACAACACTTTGCTTTTTTCACAAGCAGTTCTCCAGAAGAGACTCTGAAATATGCTCTTGCATGTAGAGCTAAAGTGAAATGAAGAAATGATGAAGTAAAACAGCTGAACAGAAGATTTCAAAGGTCAGCTCCAGAAGACAAAGTAAAGTATTATAATGAAATATGCATTGACCTCAGTTAGAAAATCAAAAGAGAAGAATATGTCTGGCATTTCTCAGACTGAAAGAACTGAAGAAAAAATTCAACCCTTGAGTTGCAGTATTGAAAGATTCTATGGGCAAAAGAGGAGCCCTGGTGGCACAATGTTTAAGAACTCAGCTGCTAACCAAAAGGTCAGCAGTTCAAATCCACCAGCCACTCCTTGTAAACACTATGGGTTCTACTCTGTCCTATAGGATTGCTCTAAGACAGAACTGACACCATGACAGTGGGCTTTTTTTTTTGGGGGGGGGGATATTGAACAATGCAGGAAACATCAAAAGAGAAGGAAGTGTAACCTTATGTTACTAATGCCAGTAAATTTTCATTAGTCCTTGTTGTGGTTGTTAGGTGCCATTGAGAATGTTTCGACTCATGGCTACCCTATGGACAACAGAAAGAAACAGTGCTCGATCCTGCACCATCCTCATAATTGTTGCTCTGCTTGAGCCCATTGTTGCAGCCACTGTGTCAATCCATCTTGTTGAGAGTCTTCCTCTTTTTCACTGACCCTCCAGTTTACCCAGCATGATGTCCGTCTCCAGGGACCGATCCCTCCTGACAACATGACCAAAGTATGTGACACGCAGTCCCACCATCCTTGCTTACAAGGAGCATTCCTGTTGTACTTCTTCCAGGACAAGTTTGTTCATTCTTTTGGCAGTCCATAGTATATTCAATATTCTCAGCCAATGCCACAATTCAAAGGTATCAATTCTTCTTCGGTCTTCCTTATTCATTATCCAGCTTTCCCATGCATATAAGGTGATTCAAACACCATGGGTTGGGTCAGGTGCACCTTAGTCCTCAAGGTGATACCTTTGCTTTTTAACACTTTAAAGAGATCTCTTGCAGCTGACTTGCCCCATGCAATGCTTCTATTGATTTCTTCACTGTTGCTTCCAAGGGTGTTGATTGTGGATCCAAGTAAAACAAAATCATGGACAACCTCAATCTTTTCTCCCTTCATCATAATGTTGCTTATTGCTCCAGTTGTGAGGATTTTTGTTTTCTTTATGTTGAGGCATAATCCATACTCAAGGCCTTGGTCTTTGATCTCCACCAGTAAGTGCTTCAAGTCCTCTTCACTTTCATGACACAGGTTGTTAATGAATTTTCTTCCAATCCTGATGCCCCGTTCTTCTTCATATAATCCAGCTTCTTGGATTATGTGCTCAGCGTATGGACTGAATAGGTATGGTGAAAGGATACAACCCTGACACACACTTTTGCCAATTTTAAGCCATGCAGTCTCCCCTTGTTCTGTTCAAATGACTGCCCCCGATCCATGTACAGAATCCTCATGAGCACAATTAAGTGTTCTGGAATTCACATTCTCCACAATGTTATCCATAATTTGTTATGGTCCACACAGTTGAATGCCTTAGCATAGTCAATAATACACAGGTAAACTTCTTTCTGGTATTGTCTACTTTCAGCCAGGATCCATTTGACATCAGCAATGATATCCCTTGTTCCACAACCTCTTCTAAATCTGGCTTGAATATCTGGCAGTTCTCTGTCAATATACTGCTGCAGCTGCTTTCGAATGATCTTCGGCAAAATTTTGCTTGCATGTGATATTGATGATATTGTTCGAAAAATTCTGCATTCAGTTGGATCACCTTTCTTGGGAATAGGCAGAAGCATGGATCTCTCCTACTGAGTTGGCCAGGTATTTGTCTTCCAAATTTCTTGGCATAGATGAGTGAGCACTTCCAACACTGCATCTGTTTGTTTAAATGTCTTAATTGGTATTCTGTCAATTCCCAGAGCCTTGTTTTTCTCCAATGCCTTCAGTGCAGCTTGGCCTTCTTCCTTTGGTACCATTGGCTCCTGATCATATGTTACCTCCTGAAATGGTTGAACGCTGACCAATTCTTTTTGTATAGAGCCTGTGTATTCCTTCCATCTTCTTTTGATGCTTCCTGCATCATTTAGTAGTCTCGCTGTAGAATCCTTCAGTATTGCAACGTGAGGCTTGACATTTTTCTTCAGTTCCTTCAGCTTGAGAAATGCTGAGTGTGTTCTTCCCTTTTGGTTTTCCATTTCCAGCTCTTTGCACATGTCATCATAATATTTTACTTTGTTTTCTCGAGCCTCCCTTTGAAATCTTTTGTTCAGTTCTTTTACTTCATCATTTCCTCCTTTTGCTTTAGCTGCTTGACTTTTCAGAGCAAGTTTCAGAGTCTCTTCTGACATCCATTTTGGTTTCTTCATTCTCTCCTGTCTTTTTAACAACCTCTTGCTCTCTTCATGTATGATGTCCTTTGATGTCATTCCACAACTTGTCCGGTCTTTGGTCATTAGTGTTCAACGTGTCAAATCTATTCTTCAGATGGCCTCTAAATTCAGGTGGGATATACTCAGGGTCGTACTTTGGCTCTCGTGGACTTGTTCAAATTTTCTTCAGTTTCAACTTGAATTTGCATATGAGTAATTGATGGTCTGATCTGCAGTCGGCCCCTGGCCTTGTTCTGAGTGATGATATTGAGCTTTTCCATCTCTTTCCACAGATGTAGTCCATTTTATTCCATCTGGTGAGGTCCCCATATATAGATGCCGTTTATGTTGATGAAAAAAAAATTCTTCCAATGACGAAGTCATTGGTCTTGCAAAATTCAGTCATGCCGTCTCTGGCATGGTATCTATCACCAAGGCCATATTTTCCAACTACCAATCCTTCTTCTTTGTTTCCAACTTTAGAATTCCAATCACCAATAATTATCAGTGCATCCTGATTGCATGTTCAATCGATTTGAGACAGCAGAAGTTGGTAAAAAAAACTTCAATTTCTTCATTTTGGCTTCAGTGGTTGGTACATAAATTTGAATAATTGTCATATTAACTGGTTTTCCTTGTAGGCATATGGATATTATCCTATCACTGGCAGCATTGTACTTCAGGATAGATCTTGAAATGTTCTTTTTGATGACGAATAATAAGTAATTTCTTTTCAAGTTGTCATTCCCCACGTAGTAGACCATATGATTGTCTGATTCAAAATGACCTATACTAGTCCATTTCAGCTCATTAATGCCTACAGTATCGATATTTATGTGGTCCATTTCATTTTTGATGACTTAAAATTTTGCTAGATTCATAGTTCTTACATTCCATGGTGTGATTATTAATGAATGTTTGCAACGCTTTCATTTTGAGTTGTGCCACATCAGCAAATGAGGGCCCTGAAAGCTTGACTCCATCCACATCCTTAAGGCAACTCTACTTTGAGAAGGCAGCTCTTCCATAGTTGTATTTTGAGTGACTTCCAACCAGAGGGACTCATCTCTGGCACTCTATCAGACAATGTTCTGCTGCTGTTTATAACATTTTCACTGGCTAATTCTTTTCAGAGTAGACCACTGAGTCCTTCTTCCTAGTCTGTCTTCATCTAGAAGCTCAGCTGAAAACTGTCTGCCATAGGTGGCCCTGCTGGCATTTGAATACTGGTGGCATATCTTCCAGCATCACAGCAACACACAAGCCCCCACAGTATGACAAACTGACAGAAACATGGGGACCTTAGTCCTTAAATTAGCCCAAGTCAGATTTGGCCCGCACTGCATGTGCAAAAGTGTCAGCCATGACCACTAATTGACCTCAACAGAGGATGAACCATTAGGAGGAATGAATCAGAAGGGAAATCATCACCTGGACCCTATTTCAAAGCAAGAGGTCCACAAGCACCACATCAACTCCTTCTCCATGGCCGCCTTCTAGAGTTTTCCATCTGCAGAACACTTGCATGGTTGCCATCTTGTTGCCAAATTACATGTAAGCCCTGCTTCCCCACAGCTTGGTGAGCCAGATCTGAGGAACTTCCTCCTGGCTCCTTGCTCTGGGCATTGCAATAAAGTTATTTTCTCTTTCTCAAAGACTGCTGTCCAGATACTTGGCAAGTCTGAGTGCGCCAGGCAAGGACCCACCTTTCCAGGTTTGGTAACAGAAGGAATACACAGAATCGCTGTACCAAAAAGACATTCAACCATTTCAAGAATCCATGGTGCTGAAGGAAGAAGTCCAAGCTGCCCTGAAGACATTGATGAAAAACAAGGCTCCAAGAACTGAAGAATGCCAAATGAAATGTTTCAACAAATGAATGCAATGCTTGAAATGTTCATTTGTCTATGCCAAGAAATTTAGAAGACAGATACTTGGCCAACTGCCTGGAAGAGATCTGTATTTCTGTCCATTGCAAAGAAAGGTGATCCATAGAATGCAGAAATTATTGAACAATATCAATAATATCACATGCAAGTAAAATTAAGCTGAAGGCAATTTAAAAGAGTTGCTCATAAGGAACCCGTACATACACTAAAAGGCAGTTGTTCAAACAGAAGAAGGGGATAGTGAGTGGTATAAAATCGGGAAAAGTGTGCTTCTGGGCTGTATCCTTTCACCATACTTATTCAATCTGTATGCTGAACAAACGATCTGAGAAGCTGGACTATATGAAGTAGAATGGAGCATCAAGATTGGAGGAAGACTCATTAACAACCTGCGATATGCAGATGACACGATCTTGCTTGCTGAAAGCGAAGAGGGCTTGAGGCACTTACTGATGATGATCAAAAACTACAGCCTTCAGTATGGATTAGGCCTTAACATAAAGAAAATGAAAATCCTCACAACTGGACCAATAAGCAACATCATGATAAATTGAGAAAAGACTGAAGTTGTAAAGGATTTCATTTTACTTGGCTCCACAATCAACACCCTGGAAGCAGCAGTCAAGAAATCAAATGATGCAATGCACTGGGCAAATCTGCTGCAAAAGACCTCTTTAAAGTATTCAAAACAAAGATGTCACTTTGAGGACTAAAGTGTGCCTGCCTGACCCAAGCCATGGTATTTTCAATCACCTGATATGCATGTGGAAACTGGAAAATGAATAAGGAAGACCTATGAAAAATTGATGCCTTTGAATAACATTACATTAAATCTCATATTACCTAAAACTGCGTTTTTATTTCAAATTATTTATGTAAATTATCTTCTCAACATGAAGAAAACAAAAATCCTCACAGCTGGACCAGTAAGCAATGTCATGAAAAATGGAGAAAAGATTAATGTCGTCAAGCATTTAGTTTTACTTGGATCTACAATCAATGCTCATGGAAGCAGCAGACAGGAGATCAAACTACCTACTGCATTGAACAAATGTGCTGCAAAAGACTTCTTTAATGTATTCAAAAGCAAAGATGTCGCTTTGAGAAATGAGTTGCTCCTGACCCAAGCTATGATATTTTCAATATCCTCATGTGCATGTGAAAGCTGAACAATGAATGAGGAAGACAAAAGAAGAATTGATGCCTTTGAATTATGGTGTCGGAGAAGTATGTTGAATATACCACGAACAAGTTTGTCTTGGAAAAAATACAGCTTGAGTGCTCCTTGGAAGAGAGAATGGCAAGACTTTGCCTCATGTATTTTGGACATGTTATCAGGAGGGACCAGTCCCTGGAGAAAGATGTCAAGCTTGGGAAAGTGGAAGGTCAGTGAAAAAGAGGAAGACCCTCAACAAGATGGATTCACACAATGGCTGCAACAATGGGCTCAAACATAACAAACACTTGTGAGAACTGTGCAGGACCGAGCAGTGTTTTGTTCTGTTGTACATGGGTTACTATGAGTTGAAACCGACTCAATGGCACCTAACAACAACAATCTTCTGAGAAGAGGCATGTTCATGTACATGAACATCTTTAATTCTATCAATATATATTGTATATCAAAAAGTAGGACAGTACGAATTTACTACATACTTGCTAATATGGAGAGTTATATATATATTTTTTAAATAATTTTTATTGTGCTTTAAGTGAAAGTTTACAAATCAAGTCAGTCTGTCACATATGAGCTTATATACCATACTCCTACTTACTCTCCCCCTAATGAGTCAGCCCGCTCCCTCCTTCCAGTCTCTCCTTTCCTGACGATTTTGCCAGTTTCTAACCCTCTCTACCCTCCTATCTCCCCTCCAGACAGGAGTTGCCAACACAGTCTCAAGTGTCCACCTGATACAAGCAGCTCACTCTTCGTCAGCATCTCTCTCCAGCCCATTGTCCAGCCCCTTCCATGTCTGATGAGTTGTCTTTGGGAATTGGTCCCTGTCCTGGGCCAACAGAAGGTTTGGGGGCCATGACCACCGAGATTCTTCTAGTCTCAGTCAGACCATTAAGTCTGGTCTTTTTATGAGAATTTGGGGTCTGCATCCCACTGTTCTCCTGCTCCCTCAGGGGTTCTCTGTTGTGCTCCCTGTCAGGGCAGTCATCGGTTGTGGCTGGGCACCATCTACTTCTTCTGGTCTCAGGATGATGTAAGCCTCTGGTTCATGTGGCCCTTTCTGCCTCTTGGGCTCATAGTTACCATGTGACCTTGGTGTTCTTCATTCTCCTTTGATCCAGGTGAGTTGAGACCAATTGATGCATCTTAGATGGCCGCTTGTTAGCATTTAAGACCCCAGATGCCACACTTCGAAGTGGAATGCAGAATGTTTTCATAATAGAATGATTTTACCCATTGACTTAGAAGTCCCCTTAAGCCATAGTCCCCAAACCTCCGCTGACCTTTGAAGCATTCTGTTTATCCCGGAAACTTCTTTGCTTTTGGTCCAGTCGAGTTGAGCTGATCTTCCGTGTATTGAGTATTGTCCTTCCCTTCACCTAAAGTAGTTCTTATCTACTAACTAATCAGTAAATAACCCTCTCCCACCCTCCCTCCCTCCCCTCCTCATAACCACCAAAGAATGTGTTCTTCTCAATTTATAGTATTTCCCAAGATCTTATAATAGTGGTCTTATACAATATTTGTCCTTTTGCCTCTGACTAATTTCACTCAGCATAATGCCTTCCAGGTTCCTCCATGTTATGAAATGTTTCACAGATTCGTCAATGTTCTTTATTGATACGTAGTATTCCCTTGTGTAAATATACCATAATTTATTTAACCATTCATCCTTTGATGGACACCTTGGTTGCTTCCAGCTTTTTGATATTGTAAACAGAGCTACAATAAACATGGGTGTGCATATATCTGTTCGTATAAAGGCTCTAATTTCTCTAGGGTATGTTCTGGGGAGTGGGATTTCTGGGTTGTATGGTAGTTCTATTTCTAACTTTTTAAGAAAACACCAGATAGATTTCCAAAGTGGCTGTATCATTTTACATTCCCACCAGCAGGGTATAAGAGTTCCAATCTCTCCGCAGCCTCTCCAACATTTATTCTTTTATGTTTTTGGATTAATGTCAGCCTTGTTGGAGTGAGATGGAATCTCATCGTAGTTTTAATTTGCATTTCTCTAATGGCTAATGATTGAGAGCATTTTCGCATGTATCTGTTAGCTGCCTGAATATCTTCTTTAGTGAAGTGTGTGTTCATATCCTTTGCCCACTTTTTGATTGGGTTGGTTGTCTTTTTGTGGTTGAGTTTTAACAGAATCACATAGATTTTAGAGATCAGGTGCTGCTCAGAGATGTCATAGCTGAAAATTCTTTCCCAATCTGTAGGTGGTCTTTTTACTCTTTTGGTGAAGTCTTTAGATGAGCATAAGTGTTTGATTTTTAGGAGCTCCCAGTTATCTGGTTTCTCTTCGTCATTTTTGGTAATGTTTTGTATTCTGTTTATGCCTTGTATTAGGGCTCCTAACGTTGTCCCTATTTTTTCCTCCATGATCTTTATTGTTTTAGTCTTTATGTTTAGGTCTTTGATCCACTTGGAGTTAGTTTTTGTGCATGGTGTGAGGTGTTGGTCCTGTTTCATTTTTTTGGAAATGGATATCCAGTTATGCCAGCACCATTTGTTAAAAAGACTATCTTTTCCCCAATTAACTGACACTGGGCCTTTGTCAAATATCAGCTGCTCATATGTGGATGGATTTATATCTGGGTTCTCAATTCTGTTCCATTGGTCTATGTGCCTGTTGTTGTACCAGTACCAGGCTGTTTTGACTGCTGTGGCTGTATAATAGGTTCTAAAATCAGGTAGAGTGAGGCCTCCCACTTTCTTCTTCTTTTTCAGTAATGCTTTACTTATCCGGGGCTTCTTTCCCTTCCATATGAAGTTGGTGATTTGTTTCTCCAATGCATTAAAAAATGTCATTGGAATTTGGATCGGAAGTGCATTGAATGTATAGATGGCTTTTGGTAGAATAGATATTTTTACTATGTAAAGTCTTCCTCTCCATGAGCAAGGTATGTTTTTCCACTTATGTAGGTCGCTTTTAGTTTCTTGCACTAGTACGTTGTAGTTTTCTTTGTATAGGTCTTTTACATCTTTGGCAAGATTTATTCCTAAGTATTTTATCTTCTTGAGGGCTACTGTGAATGGTATTGATTTGGTGATTTCCTCTTCGATATTCTTTTTGTTGATGTAGAGGAATCCAAGTGATTTTTGTATGTTTATCTTATAACCTGAGACTCTGCCAAACTCTTCTATTAGTTTCAGTAGTTTTCTGGAGGATTCCTTAGGGTTTTGTGTGTATAAGATCATGTCATCTGCAAATAGAGATAATTTTACTTCTTCCTTGCCAATCCGGATGCCCTTTATTTCTTTGTCTAGCCTAATTGCTCTGGCTAGGACTTCTAGCACAATGTTGAATAAGAGCGGTGATAAAGGGCATCCTTGTCTGGTTCCCTTTCACAAGGGAAATGCTTTCAGTCTCTCTCCATTTAGAGTGATGTTGGTTGTTGGCTTTGTTAAAAAAAAAAAATTTTTCTTTTGTATAGATGCCCTTTATTATGTTGAGGAATTTTCCTTCAATTCCTGTTTTGCTGAGAGTTTTTATCATGAATGGGTGTTGGACTTTGTCAAATGCCTTTTCTGCATTAATTGATAAGATCCTGTGGTTTTTGTCTTATGTTTTATTTATGTGGCGGATTACATTAATGGTTTCTGTAATATCGTGGTGGATTATTTTTTTGATATGTTGTTGAATTCTATTGGCTAGAATTTTGTGGAGGTTTTTTGCATCTATGCTCATGAGGGATATAGGTGTGTAATTTTTTTTTTTTTTTTTGTGGTTTCTTTACCTGGTTTTGGTATCAGGGATATGGTGGCTTCATAGAATGTATTAGGTAGTATTCCATCATTTTCTATGCTTTGAAATACCTCTAGTAGTAGTGGTGTTACCTCTTCTCTGAAAGTTTGGTAGAACTCTGCAGTGAAGCCATCTGGGACAGGGCTTTTTTTTGTTGGGAGTTTTTTGATTATCTTTTCAATCTCTTTTTTTGTGATGGGTCTATTTAGTTGTTCTACTTCTGATTGTGTTAGTTTAGGTAGGTAGTGTTTTTCTAGGAATTCATCCCTTTCTTCTAGGTTTGCAAATTTGTTAGAGTACAATTTTCCGTAATAATCTGATATGATTCTTTTAATTTCAGTTGGGTCTGTTGTGATGTGGCCCATGTCGTTTCTTATTCGGGTTATTTATTTCCTTTCCTGTATTTCTTTAGTCAGTCTGGCCAATGGTTTATCAATTTTGTTAATTTTTTCGAAGAACCAGCTTTTGGCTTTGTTAATTCTTTCAATTGTTTTTCTGTTCTCTAATTCATTTAGTTCAGCTCTAATTTTTATTATTTGTTTTCTTCTGGTGCCTGATGGATTCTTTTGTTGCTCGGTTTCTATTTGTTCAAGTTGTAGGGACAGTTCTCTGATTTTGGCTCTTTCTTCTTTATGTATGTGTGCATTTATTGATATAAATTGACCTCTGAATGCTGCTTTTGCTGTGTCCCAGAGGTTTTGATCGGAAGTGTTTTCATTCTCGTTGCATTCTATGAATTTCTTTATTCCCTCCTTAATGTCTTCTATAACCCAGTCTTTTTTGAGCAGGGTATTGGTCAGTTTCCAAGTATTTGATTTCTTTTCCCTGATTTTTCTGTTATTGATTTCCACTTTTATGGCCTTGTGGCCTGAGAAGATGCTTTGTAATATTTCTATGTTTTGGATTCTGCAAAGGTTTGTCTTACGACCCAATATGTGGTCTATTCTAGAGAATGTTCTATGTGCACTAGAAAAAAAAGTATACTTTGCAGCTGTTGGGTGGAGTGTTTTGTATAAGTCTATGAGGTCAAGTTGGTTGATTGTAGCAATTAGGTCTTCCGTGTCTCTATTGAGCTTCTTACTGGAAGTCCTGTCCTTCTCCGAAAGTGGTGTGTTGAAGTCTCCTACTATAATTGTGGAGGTGTCTATCTCACTTTTCAGTTCTATTAACGTTTGTTTTATGTATCTTGCAGCCCTGTCACTGGGTGCATAAATATTTAATATGGTTATATCTTCCTGGTCTATTGTCCCTTTAATCATTATGTAGTGTCCTTCTTTATCCTTTGTGGTAGATTTAACTTTAAAGTCTATTTTGTCAGAAATTAATATTGCTACTCCTGCTCTTTTTTGCTTCTTGTTTGCTTTATATATTTTTTTCCATCCTTTGAGTTTTAGTTTGTTTGTGTCTCTTAGCCTAAGGTGTGTCTCTTGTAGGCAGCATATAGACAGATCGTGTTTCTTTATACAGTCTGAGACTCTGTCTCTTTATTGGTGCATTTAGTCCATTTAGATTCAGCGTAATTATAGATAAGTATGTGTTTAGTGCTGTCATTTTGATGCCTTTTTGTGTGTGTTATTCAGAATTTCATTTTTCCACTTACTTTTTTGTGCTGAGACGTTTTTCTTTGTAAATTGTGTGTTCCTCATTTTCATAGTAGTTGAATTTATGTTTGCTGAGTGGTTATGTTTTTCTTGATTTTTATTTTGTGTTACGGAGTTTTTATACCTCTTTGTGGTTACCTTAATATTTACCCCTATTGTTCTAAGTAAAAACCTAACTTGTATTGTCCTATATCGCCTTGTTTCCCTCTCCGTATGGCAGTTCTATGCCTCCTGTATTCAGTCCCTCTTTTTGATAATTGTGATCTTTTACATATTGACTTCAATTGTTCCCTGTTTTGAGCTTTTTTTTTTCTTTTTAAAATTAATCTTAATTTGTTTTTGTGATTTTCCTATTTGAGTTGATATCAGGATGTTCTATGATTTTGTGTTTTGCTGGTATCTGATATTATTGATTTTCTGACCAATTTCCTTTAGTATTTCTTGTAGCTTTGGTTTGGTTTTTGCAAATTCTCTAAGCTTGTGCTTATCTGTAAATGTTTTAATTTCACCTTCGTATTTGAGAGAGAGTTTTGCTGGATATATGATCCTTGGCTGGCAGTTTTTTTCCTTCAGTGCTTTATATATGTCATCCCATTGCCTTCTTGACTGCATGGTTTCTGCTGAGTAGTCTGAACTTATTCTTATTGATTCTCCTTTGTAGGAGACCTTTCTTTTATTCCTGGCTGCTTTTAAAATTTTCTCTTGATCTTTGGTTTTGGCAAGTTTTATGATAATATGTCTTGGTGATTTTCTTTTTGGGTCAATCTTAAATGGGGTTCAATGAGCATCTTGGATAGAAATCCTTTCGTCTTTCATGATGTCAGGGAAGTTTTCTGCCAACAGATCTTCAACTATTCTCTCTGTATTTTCTGTTATCCCTCCCTGTTCTGGGACTCCAATCACATGCAAGTTATTCTTCTTGATAGAGTCCCACATGATTCTAGGGGTTTCTTCATTTTTTTTAATTCTTTTTTCTGATTTTTTTTCAGCTATATTGGTGTCAATTCCCTTGTCCTCCAGCTCCCCCACTCTGTATTCCAATTGCTCGAGTCTGCTCCTCTGACTTCCTATTGAGTTGTCTAATTCTGTAATTTTACTGTTAATCTTTTGGATTTCTGAATGCTCTCTCTCTATGGATTCTTGCAGCTTATTAATTTTTCCACTATGTTCTTGAATAATCTTTTGGATTTCTTCAAATGCTTTATCAGTGTGTTCCTTGGCTTTTTCTGTAGATTGCCTTATTTCATTTGTGAGGTCATCCCTGATGTCTTGAAGCGTTCTGTAAATTAATTTTTTATATTCTGCATCTGGCAATTCCAAGATTGTATCTTCATTTGGGAAAGCTTTTGATTCTTTAGTTTGGGGAGTTGTAGAAGCAATCATGGTCTGCTTCTTTATGTGGTTTGATATCGACTGCCGTCTCTGAGCCATCTCTAAGATACTGTAGTGATTTATATTTGCTCACTGAGTCTTATCTTGTTTTGTTTTCTTTCAATATACGTAGATGGGCTACTAGATTGCGCAGTCTTGATTGTAGTAGCCCTCGAATCACTTATGTCCTATTAGCAGCTGGTTTGGGCTGTTACCAGATATATAAGCCTAAGAGTCCATTCACTATTCTTGAGTAGAATTTGATTTTGGGTCATCAAGTGTGTGGTGCAGACTGTCACCCATCCACCTAGAGGAGTAGGGGTGATAGTTGTGTGCACCAGATTCTAGTAGCAGCAGGGGTTCACACTCCAGGAGGGGGGGCAGGATGCTGACAGGCTTACCCCAAGTTCCAGTGAGGTAGGTGTGTCTCTATTCCTAAAGTACTTTGGTGGGTGGGCTCTGCAGCTGTACCTTAGGCCCCCAATGCAAGTACCTCTACAGATTAGTAGGTGTCACCATCCTTAGACCCCTAAGGCAGGAGTCTAGGTGGTCTGGGAGAAGCTTCAGCCCTCAGTTCCCTGTTGTGGGTCAGTGAGGGCTCTGTTGAATACGCAGAGATATCAGACCTGGGAAACTTGTCTTTCCAGTAATCTGCTAAAACAATTACAGTCAGATCCCTATCAGAATTGCCTTTGCATTATAATAGCCACCTTGTTCCCTGTAGGGATGAAAGCCCAAGACTGTGGATCTCATATGCTTGGCTGGAACTGGTTCTGTATTTTTAATCCAATTAGGGAAGGATTTTTGGTCCCTGGGTTTTTTGTAGCTGCTTCTCTCAGGCCAGGAGAATGGCTTAAGAAAAGACCAAAAAAGAAAAGAAAGAAAAGCCTCTGCACACTTCACTCTCTGGCTCAGGAAATTCCAATGTTAATGAAGCTGCCTGGGAAGGGGAGTGGAGGGATCAGATAAATAGGAGAAAGTAGCACCCAGGAATATAGACAAAGTTACTTATCTTGTTTGGTGATGACTGTTTTATCTGAGATTCCTGAGGGGTGTGTAGCCTGTGTGCATTGGCTGGGTCGAGATTGTCCACGAGTGTCGGGACCTCATCTTGTGCTTGCGCTGTCTCAGAAGCCATGGTTAGTTCCTCCGCTCCCAGTCCAAAGCCCAGTGCCAAGGTTCCCCGGCTGGGGCGCTGCACTCCAGGCTCCAATATCTGTTGCTCCCTCCAGGTGACTTCTCCTCCTGTCAGCTGCTTCGCTGCACTGCCTGGGTGCACTGGCTGGGCTTCCCCCGAGGTCACTTCCGGGGGTAGGGCTGCATCCCACATTTGCTCCGTCTCAGGATGCCACGCTCAGGTCCCCTGCGTCCAGTCCAAAGCCCGGAGCCAAGGTTTTCTGACTGCGACACTGGCTCCAGGCTTAGAAAGCAGTCGTTGCTTCCCCGTGGTTGTTCGTTCTCAGTCTCTGTCACTGAGGTCAACTCTTTAGATCTGTGTTTGATGGTCAGGGTTTGTAGATTGTCATGCATGTGATCGATTCACTTGTTTTTCCGAGTCATTGTTGTAAGAGGCATCTGAGGTTAGTCAGCCATCTTGGCCCCACCTCTTTACATCGAGAGTTATATTTTTAAAATTGTATTTACTTAGTGTAATTTTTGTTAATAACCACCCACTTTCTAATCATTTTTGAAGTGTTTTTTTTTTTTAATTTTAACTGATTTTCATAGGCAAAAATGATAAACTTTAAAAATCTCTGTTGAAGGAAAGGTGAAGTAAAATATTTTCAGAATATTTCCTTGGAAGTTTAGTAAGTTGATATTTTCTAGTTATATTTTGAAAGTGATTTCTAGTTAAAATCCAGAAAATGCATTTTGAGAGATTTCAATCTTTTAAAATTTTTTTAGGCTTTCCTTAGAGCCCCACCTATGGTTAATTTTGGAATTCATACCATAAGTATTTGGAAAGAAAGTATATTCTATAGTTATTGGGTAGAGTATTCTGTCTACGTCAAATAGACCAATTTTGTTAATTGTGCTGTTGAAATTATCTATATACTTACTGATTTTTTTTCACTGAGGTTGGTAAATGTTACAGTCTGAAACTAGGATTATGGATTTCTCTATTCCTTCTTTTATTTCTGTCATTTTCATCTTAACATTTTTTGAAGCTAAACCCAGTGCTGTCGAGTCGATTCTGACTCATAGCGACCCTATAGGACAGAGTAGAACTGCCCCGTAGAGTTTCCAAGGAGTGCCTGGTGGATTTAAACTGCCAACCCTTTGGTCAGCAGCCGTAGCACTTAACCACTACGCTACAAGCTATGTCTGGTAAATTGGCTCTTTAAACAATAGAAAATAACCTTTGTACATCTGGTGATACTTCTCGCATTAAGGCCCTCTTTGTTTGATCTAAGTACAGCTATATCAGTTTTCCTTTGAACAGTGTCCTCAGGATATATCTTTTCCCTCCTTTCATTTTCAAACTTTCTGCATCATCGTAGTTGAGATATATATCCTATGAACAAAAATTATATATCTTATGTATATATATGTGCTATATTAAATTTTATATATATTTTAAAATCAATTTATCTTTATCTTTAATTAGCATTATGTTAGTACATTAATTTAATGAAATTACTGATATATTTGGGATTATATTTACCAGGTTTATTTTTTCATCCAATCTGACTATCTTTGTCTGTTAATTAGTGCATTTAGTTAATTCATTTTAATTGATGATATATTTGGGTTCAAATCTATTATCTTATTACTTTTTTTTTATTTATTTGTTCTAGGTAGTCTACCTTCCCTTATCTCTTTTTTCCTTTTTTGGGATTTTTCAGTATATTTTTACTATTTCAGTTAGTTCGCCAGTTATCTATTGCTTTATTTTTCTTTTTTTAATGGGTACCCAAGAAAGTACAAAATGTGTTCTTCAGTTATTACAGTCTATCTTTAATTATTACTTTTACCACTTTCTAGACAATGCAGAAATCTTAAAACACTTAAACCCTACTTATTTCTTTCCTGTTATTGGTGTTATTGTTTTCATGGATTTTAATTCTATAAATACATTTTAAATCCCTATATACATAATTAACATAGTTCTCTCATATATACATAATTAATACTCTTTTAGATGCACTCACATATTTACCCATTTCAGTGCTTTTAATTTCCTTCCTGAATTATCAGGTTTTAATCTGGGGTTATCTTTGTTTTTCTTGAGAAACTCCCTGAAGTATTAACATTTATTTCATTACAGTTTTTCTGATGACAAATTCTCTCAGTTTTTGTTTATAAAACACTTTTGTTTTCATTTTTGAGCATATCTCCTATGGTTATGCACATCTATTTTGACAGTTATCTTCTTTTATCTCTTTAAGCATGTTAGGCCATTGTCTTCTGACTTTCATCTTTCTATTTGAACATTAATTGTCAGTTTCGTTATTGTTCCTTTGAAGATGATACTCCAGTTTCATCTTTTAAGATTTCTTCTTTCTCTTTTTTTCCTAGTAATTTGAGTATGATGAACCTAGGTATTTGTATATGTGATGTGCCTGTGTGTGCTTCCTACTTGGAGCACTCTGATCTTCTTGACCCTGTGGTTAATGTATTTCATCAGCTTTGAGACATTCTCAGTCCATATGTCTTCAAATATTGCTTCTGCCCCATTTTCTTCTCTTCCTTTGGGACTGTAATTACATGTAGTTCACTATTTTTCACCTGACTCCATATTTTTTCTCCTTTGTTTGCCATATTTTTTAGTCTCTATTCTGCAGCATCAACATTTTATACACCCTGTCTTTCAGTTTACTAATTCTTTCTTCTAAAATGCCCAAAGTGTTGTTTATTCATCTCTGTAATACTTACTTTCAGGTATTATATCTTTCAGTTCTAAACTTTCTATTTCATTTTTAAAAGATAATTTCTTGTTCTTTGTGAATTTCTTAATCTTGTGTTTTCTTGAACATATTAATCATAGTTGTTTGAGAATGTGTAACTGATAATTCAATAAGATGGCCATATATGGGTCTGTTTTTATTAGCTTTTTTTCCTCTTGCTTTTCAGATATTGGGGCCTGTTTCCTGACATTTCTGTGAAGTTGATTCCAACTCATGGTGACTGTAAGTGATCTTTCTCCATAGATTTAACTTTTTTCTGACAGGCAGAAAGAATGAATAAATCAGCTTGATCCAGTCAGGGTTGCATTTCAGGATTGACAAGTGTGTCTTTTTCCAGGTTGTCCTTACCTACATAACAGCCTTGGGGGCAGCGTTGTAAAGTTCCTTCTTTCCCTGGATGCTCTGAAGTCAAATTTTGTTTTTTATGGTACTATTAAAGTGTTAGGAGCCCTGGTAGTCCAGTGGTTAAGAGCTCGGCTGCTAACCAAAAGGTAGGCAGTTAGAATCCACTAGCCGCTGCTTGGAAACCCTATGAGGCAGTTCTAGTCTGCCCTATAGGGTTACTATGAGTCAGAATCAATTTGACAGTAATGGGTTTTTGCTTTTCAAGAAACAGTTAAAATCTCTACTAGGTTTTTAGGTTCTTAGGTGGTATTTTCTACTTGGTTTTTGTGCATCTTACTCCATGCATGTGTAGGTTGTTGTTGTTTTTGTTAGTTGTCATTGAGTGGGCTCTAATTCATGACAAACCCAGGTACAACAGAACGAAACATTGCCTAGTTCTGCACCATCTTCATGATCATTGGTATGCACGAGTTCATTGTTGTGGGCACTGTATATTTGAGTGACTTACTACCTAAGAGCCTCATCTTTCAGCTGTATATAGGACCATGTTCTATTGTTATCTATGGAGTTTTCATTGGCTAATTTTAGCAAGCAGATCATCAGGCCTTTCTTCCTAGTCTATCTTAGTCAGGAAGCTCCACTAAAACTTGTCTACTGTGGGTACCCCTGCCGACCTTTGACATACTGGTGGCATATGTTCCTGATTCATAGCAATATGCAAGCCACCACAGTACAACAAGCTGATAGATTAGTGATGGATGTGTAGGTTAGAAGTCATCAAATACTTCCGGTGAAAACTGTATGCAAAATGTTAGACTTATTTTTCTGTGGTCCCTTTAACTCCAACAGTGTGGGTCCTTAAGTCCTGGTTGCCTTCATATCTCAGCCTCCACTTTTTGTCTCTCTAGCTTAGTGAGACTGATGCAAGTTCAGACCACTGTTTTCTGTTTAGCCTGTATGTTCCTTGAACCAATGTGGCAAATATCCACAGGTGGAAAATCTGGACCAAGATATTGCTAACATCAATGCCTTTTTCTTCACTTTCGAATCTCTGCTCTTCAAATCCTGTCTTCCCCAGTTGCTTACTGATGCTTTGAAACATTGTTTATTTGTTTTCCAGTTTTCCCCTACCTTTTTACTTGTTCTCAGTAAACAAATTAATGTGATACAAGCTACTCAGTTGCAGCCAGGAGCAAAAGTCTGTAAATTAATACTGTTTTGATTTAAATATGCAGAAACCAACTCTGGCTAGCTTAAGCCAAAGGGTAATTTATCAGGCAGATACTAGGTATTTAATAAAATCTAAAGAAACACTGAACAACCAAGCCTAGGGAGTGGCAGAAACCAGGAAATCTTTACCTATCTCAAAATAGGGGCATTTTCTGGACATTCTCTAGAGATCACTGCCATTAGCATGATACAGCATAAGCAATTTCCAATCTATACTTGTCAAGTCCCAATTCTGAGTTTTCAATAGAGTAAAGGTGATTGGCACAGTTTATCAGGATTTATAGCCCTTAGATCATTTTATCTGTGACCACAGAGACAGTTCACTGCTGTATATTTGACAATTCTGGAAGAAACATGGTTCATTTTGTGGCTGATATCATATATACATACTTACATCCATGTACGTATTGTATGTATGACATAGATGCATTATACTGCACCTACTGCTTCACAATTTTTTTTGTGACAGTTTATTATTAATATTTTTTCATATTACAAAATAACTTTCCAGAACATGTAACAACATTTGGGTTTCATAACTTGATTAAAATCTTTATTAATAAAGTCTTGTATATATCTTTACCAATTTTTTTTAGATATTCAGTATCTGGTTCAAGTCCTGATAATATCTATGTTTTATATATATTTATATATATTTCAAAAATACGCTTTTGAAATATATCAATTTAATCCCACTTGAAATACATGAAAGGGCTAATTGAAAGTTCTCATTTGCCAACACTGGTTATTATTTTTCATTCTTTTACCAATTTATGGATCATAAAATGTGATTTCATTGAATATCTGCAAAAATTGAACTATTTTTGAATACGCTTTGTGAGCATTTCTGCTTTTCCTTTTTCATTTTACTTTATTTTATCCTAGTTATCTCCTTATTATCATAACTGAAATAGTCTTAACTGAAATAATCAGCAACTCTCATTTTATTTTCAATTCAATTTCATGCTTACTTATTTCATTTTTTAATCTTTGGTCTTATGCCAAATTGTACTATGATCTCTTCAGCTTTTTTAAAAAATTTTATTTATTGAAAAGATGTGCAAATTCTCTCCTCACTCCACACCTCTGGTTATCTTTATACTTTCTATCATAATATATCCTGTATATCCCCTTAATTTTCAATTTCATGAATGAAACGGAACCTACAGATTGTAGTAATATAAGCTGAGGACTAGAGTATGCTTTTAATCCTCTAAATCCTTTCTTCTTGGAATGTTTATAACAAGAAACTGATCCTTCTAGGTTTTGCAATATATGCTTTGACCCTGTTCTTATCTTCTTCCAATCGGCTTTTCAGATATTTCTTATGTAATTGGGATCTAATTGTACTGCTTTTTATGAGTCCTCTCAATTTGTTAACTTTGCTCCCTCCTTTCCTCCTCCAGCTTAAAATCTTAGATCAATTATTACAACATTTTTGCAATAACCAAACTTCATTCACCCTTAGGTTCTGTTGCCTTAACAGGTAATATTCTATCCCTAGATGAGTGCAACTCCCCTTTTATTGTTTTTGCCTGTATAAAGAGCAGTCAGATACCATTGGTGAATGCTACACAACAGGAAAGTATGTGCCGGAACCCTCTAAAGTCTCAATGAGCAACCTGGCTTCACCCCTAGTAATCCTATGATACATTACAAAATTTATGTATTTACTGTTAATCATACTGTTAATCATTTCAAACCATCAATTTCCTCAAACATCTGAATCCTCCTTACTTTTCCTCTCATCTTGCCTTCTAATTCACAAAGAAAATAGCCATCAGACCTACCAAAACACAAACTTACCCATATCTGTTCCCATCTTATTTTCTTTCTTGCTAAAAGAGAGGAATTCCCTCTTCTATCTAAAACCAATCCTGTCTTTGGATATTATTTTTCAACCACTTCTTCTAAAGTGGGTCTTTTATATCAGCTTTTAAACCAATTTAACTTTCTTTCAGTAGAAAAATGTCTTTCATCCCCTTTTACTTCTTGTTTTGTTTTCCTATCTTTAATTTTCTATCAACCATTGTCTATGATGACACTGTTCAACACGTTTCCATGTCACCAATGACATGTACATTACTAAAAACAATTGAAATTGTTAGTATTTTTTTTTTTTAGTGGAATCTCTTGTTTTCGTCTGCACAGCACATTAAGTCACTTTTTCTGGCAAAAGAAGGAGCCCTTGTAGCACAGTGGTTAAGCACTTGGTTATTAACCAAGAAGTTGACAGTTTGAACCCACCATGGGAGAAAGATGTGGCAGTCTGCTTCCTAAAGATTTACAGCCTTGGAAAGCCTGTGGGGCAGTTCTGCTCTCTCCTGTAGGGTTGCTATGAGTTAGAATTGCTCAATGGCAATGAGTTCAGTTTTGGGGTTTTTTTTTTTTTTTTTTTCTGGCAAAAGAACCCCTACTTAGTATAAACAATATTTAGTTGGAGTTGGTGTTAACCTCATCATCCAAACCTTACAAGCAAGCCTAACAAATCAGAATACTTCATCCTTGTAGCTTAGTGACTGGGTAAAGGGTGAGTATATGATTCAAGAAAAGGCAATCACAGAAATTATTACTGGCCAGCTCCTTTTTAAGATTATTTTACATATAACTTCTTGAGGCAATTGTAAGAGCAACATCAGAGGTGGTAAAGAACTTTTGTTCCTACACTCTCGTTCCTAAAAAAAAAAATTTTTTTTTTTAGAAGGGATTAAATACCCAATTTACATATTCTTTCATAGATATAAAAAGGTCCTCATTAGGAGAAGAATGAGTACGCAGAGAAGGAACTCAGTCTGGTTACCTTTGCAAGAAAGTTGCCTGTAGTAAGGAGGTGCATGTTCCAGTTTGGTTGGGGTAGCTTATGGAGCTCAATTCTGGATCCAGAAGTAACTATCTGCCATCTCAGCTTATATTGCTCTATTGTTTCTGTGGCTTTTCGTTATTAGTACTACTACCAATTATTATTCTCAGTTTAATCCCAAGTTTGAGCCAGGGATGATGCTAAGCATTCTACATGTATTCCATTTTATTTAAATTCTCCTATCAAACTCTCAAAATTACAAGTAGTACATTCACTTTACTAAAGAGAAAACTGAATTTCAGTAAGGTTACATGATTGACAACAGATCTGGTTAGTTGTGAGGGGAGATTTGAAGTCAGATTCTCTGCTTTGAAGTTTATACATTTTCATTTGTAATGCTTTAAAGGTTTTCATACTTACATCCTAATATGTTGCTTTCACATGTTTTCTTAAAAATGTATTGTAATAGCAGATCACCTTCTGTTCTAATTCATGAATACCAGCGTGCCTCAAAATGCATCCTATATACATTTGGTGTCTTCCACAGTTATTCTGTGTATCCTGTATACACTCAGGAATGCAGACTTTATGGATTTGCCTCCCAGTCACTTCTGCTGTCTGGTTCTAGAGCTGGTTTGATTACTCTCTAGAAAACATGGTACCGAATTGAATAAAAAATTATAACTGATATTTAAGATTAATGTTAATTATGAGGTGGAAATATTATTTTGAATGTAAATAAAAACGTTATTATGCTTGAGGTTTGAATAGTTTCATTTTTTAGTTATACGGGAAAAACAGTCAAAAAACTATTGCTGTTGTTGTTAGGTGCTGTCAAGTCAGTTCCAACTCTGAGTGACCCAATGTACAACAGAAGGAAACACTGCCCGGTCCTGTGCCATCCTCACAATGGTTGTTATGCTTGAGCCCATTGTTGCAGCCACTGCGTCAATCCATCCCCTTTAGTGTCTTCCTCTTTTTCACTGACCTTCTACTTTACCAAGCATGATGTCGTTCTCCAGGGATCGATCCCTCCTGATACCATGCCCAAAGAATATGAGACCTAGTCTTGCCATCCTTGTTTCTAAGAAGCATTCTGGCTGTACTTTTTCCAAGGCAGGTTTGTTCATTCTTTTGGCAGTCCTTTGTATATTCAGCATTCTTTGCCAACACCATAATTTAAAGGCGTCAATTCTTTTTCGATTTCTTTGTTCATTGTCCAGCTTTCACATGCATATGAGACAATTGAAAACTCCATGGCTTGGGTCAGGCACACCTTAGTCTTCAAGGTGACATCTCTGCTTTTTAACACTTTAAAGAGGTCTTTTGCAGCAGATTTGCTCAACTCAATGCATTGTTTGATTTCTTGGCTGCTGCCTCCATGGGTGTTGATTGTGGATCCAAGCAAAATGAAATCTTTGGCAACTTCAATCTTTTCTACGTTCACAAAAGTATAAGTGGGTCTTTTTGTTTTCTTAGTTTGTATTTTAATACTAGCCAGTCTCTAATGATAATGTTTGGGGCCCTGGTGGCACAGTGGTTAGGCGTTTGGCTGCTAACTAAAAAGTTGGTTGTTTGAATCTACCAGCTGCTCCTTGAAAACTCTATGGGGAAGTTCTATTCTGACTGATAGGGTCATTATGAGTCAGAATCGGCTCCACAGCAATGGATTGGTTGGGTTAAGTATAATATTTAACATGGCTTGGCCATCTGAATGTATTTTGTCAATACTATGTTTTAAACAGAAATATTTCACAGGATTCAGATTTCTTTTTTTTTTTTTTACTTGTATGGATGATGCTGGACTGGCTGAATGGTTAAGAGCTTGGCTGCTAACCAACAGTTCAGCAGTTCTAATCTCCCAGCCCATCCTTGGAAACCCTATTGGACAGTTCTTCTCTGTACTGCAGGGTTGCTATGACTCAACAGAACGGGTTTCATTTTTTTTTTTTTTTTTGGTGTTAACCTGTGTTAAAGAGTCAGTGTAGCTTATCCATAAGTAAGCAAATAACACAGTGGCATGATGTGAAAATAGTGTGTTTCTGAAAGAGTAGGCTATTGATATAGGCATAAATGTATATTTTGATTAATAGACATAAATGACAGAAACATCATTGCATGATAAACTAAAAAATTTAAGTCCATAGTATAAAACAGTAATATTTTACCTACTTTATAAAAAATATTTAAAATATCAGTTATTTGAATTTTTTACACATTAATTTATTGCTACTTACGTTCAGTAACACAAAAACAGAAAATAACACTGTCCTAGCTTTAAGTAACTGCAATAAGTACTTGTATATCAATGTTTTTTCCTCTCAGAGCTAAACATATAAAGAGCTTAGCACCATGCCCTACTCAAATTTAGGGATCAATTAAAAACAATCACAACTTAATGTTTTTTCTAGGTGTTTCTTTTATTCTTCTTGAAAAAAGTATCTTAGTTATCTAGTGTTGCTATAATGGAAATATCACAAGTGGATGATTTCAAGAAAAATAAATTTATTTCCTCACAATAGAGTAGGCTAGAAGTCCAAATTCAAGGCATCATCTCTAGGGGAAGTTCTCTCTCTGTCCACTCTGGAGGACTAGGAGCTTCTCATCAATCTTCCCCTGGACTAGGAGCTTCTCTGTGCAGGGACCCTGGGTTTGAAGAATGCACTCTGCTCCAGGCCTCGCTTTCCTGCGGTATGAGGTCCCCTGTCTCTGCTTGCTTCTCTCTTTTATACCTCAAAAGAGATTGGCTTAAAACACAATCTAATCCTGTAGATCGCATTGACATAACAGCTGTTAATCCATTGCATTAACATCTTATTGACAGGATTTACAGCACACAGAAAAATCATATCAGATGACAAAATGGTGGAAATCATATAATACTGGGAATCATGGCCTAACCAAATTGATATACATATTTTGGGGGACACAATTCATTCCATGACAGGTTTTTCAATACAGCACATTTTTGACTCCAGAAAAGCACATGGAACTTAGTCATATTTTAAGGATGGATATATTCATGTTGTGTTTGTTATGACTGAATAGGATATATGATTAAAAATGATTACCAAGTGATAAATTACCTTTTGGAAAGCAGTGATTGAGGTAAAGTTGATATGGTTAATAAGCCAAACAAAGAAGAGCAAATGAGTGTAAAGAACACTTTTTCTAATAATCGAACACATATAAGTATTATTAACCCAAACCAAATAGGGATGATATTTATTAATTCTTAGAGCTGCAATTGCTTAGATACAATAATTAGCCAAATTCTTTGAAAAGAAATGTTAAGATGTTCCTTTTTTCTTATATAAGGGGGTGTTTTAATTAATTTCTCACATGAATGAAAATATAAAAATAAGTAATTGCTTTGTACACAGTAGGGTTATGTTAGGGTTGACTAGAGAGATTCAGTTTATAGGACCCCAAATTAAAATATTAGTTTATATTCTTTTGACTAATTGGATCTGGGAATAATTAGAGACTTAGTTGATGAAGACTTTGGAATGCATAACCAACAATTATGTCTCTTTATTAGGTTTCCATCCTCTTTGGTTTGTATCTAATTTGATAAGGCTGTTTGTTTATTTGCTTATTTTAAATAAACAGACTTTAAAGGGTTTCAGGTAGGAAAATGACTGACTGTATAAGAGAAAAACAAAATGTCCTGAGGGAAGGAATCCCCCCCCCACTCCCCTCTTCATATATAGGAGTCAATTAGGGTAATCTCACTAAGCTTTAGAGACAAAACTATTATAAGCTCAACATGTGGTTGGGGTTTAGAATAGTAAGTAGTTTCATCATTTCTGTTTTATAATTTTATCTTTTGGAACATAAAACCAGTAAGTGCTTGTGTTTGTGAAAACAATATTTAGTTGTTTTCTTGTACTGTGCAAAATGAAACCACTGCTTAATAAGCTTAGTCAAATGAAAGACTTAAGGCATTTCTACAAAATTTATGATTAGTGTTAATTTAGGTAAACTGCTTTTTAAAAATTACAGCAAATTTTAAGTCAAAGAGAATAAAGTTAGATACCACCACTTGAAAACTGAGATTGAGCCTGAAGATGCTACATAGACTTGGCTATTACATTTGTTCATTTGCATATATCAAATATAATAATACATATTAGGATAAAATTGGGTTTGAACTGGATAGATGCAATGATCCCTGAGCTATTTCTCTCTTTGCAGAGTATAAAAGAAGGAAGGGGAACTTTTGTGAAATTGAGGTGTTAGAAATTTCACTTAAACTTGAAATACATGCAGACATATTCACTATGGACATAGTAGGGACTCTGAGACAAGATATCTGCCATCATGGGCAAAACACTGAGAGCAAGAAACTTTGTGAAAGACAGACAGGAGAGCTATAGTGAAACTTGGTCAGTAAAAGCGAAGAGGCCAAGGTAGACCATACAGATGACAACTCAGTAACCGAAAAGTTATGGCTTTTGTTATAATGAAATCCCAAAGTTGTGTACTTTACACTATAGACTACTGGTCTATTCAATTTCAGAATTTTTTTTTGTTGTTGTTGTTAAATATCCCTGGTTAATAAGCCAAAGTACCATTGCGTATAGTCCACTAGACAAGACGAATAAATATTAAAATAGTAAAGAAAACAGCCAGGTGTTGGTGATAATGTGGGGAAATGGACACTCACACTTATAGAAGGTAATTTGGCAATAAGTAGAAAAAAATCTAGATTCTCCAGATCACCTGATTGAGCAATTCCACTTCTGAAATTGATCCTAAGAAATCACAGGGGTAGGGGCAAATATTTATATACTAGGATTTCACTGCAGTTTTTAATTATAAAACAACGACAACAGTCTAATTGTTCAAAAACAGTTAATGTTTTACATAAATTTCGACATAAAAAGAAGAGAAAGAAAAAAAAAAAAACATTGCTGTCGAGTCAATTCTGATTCATAGTGACCCTTTAGGGCAGAGTAGAACTGCCCCATTGGGTTTCCAAGGCTATAAATCTCTACGGAAGCAGACTGCCTCATCTTTCTTCCGCAGAGCAGCTGGTGGTTTCACACTTCTGACCTTTTGGTTAGCAGCCAAGCGCTTTTACCTCTGTGCCACCAGGGCTTCTTAAAAAAATTGACATAAGACCACAGCTTTCAAATCGTGTACCTAGACACCCTGGGGTGCCCCAGTGAACTGCTAGGAAGCTGATGGGATATTTTAAAATTTTGAGAGAAGCACAGAAATCAGATACTGTACAGATTACTAATATGAATTTGTTCCCAGTTTATGCTTTAGATTGTGCTACTGTCTTTCAATGGCCTTATGTCTTCACAAAGCTGCTTTTTTGACAGTGTCAGGGAGAAAGCAATGTAGAACAGAAACAGAGGATGGTTGTGTCCACCATGATCCCAAGGTTTGGGTGTAGGCAATACCCAACAAGTGCAAGCATCACATTTGTAAATAATTCTGGTTGTTGAGAAATGAAATATTTTTTCCTTCATTTTAGGTGTATTTTTCTTTTCTAATGACCACTAAGTTATTAGGGTATCAACACTTATTAAGTTGGTTGCTCCAAAGTGCTTAATAAACAGAACTTTTATCTCCCCCTGTGAATGCTGTGAAAAACATACTGATACACAAAGAATCTCATAAACTGAGAAAACTGGGGAACCTCTGATATAAACCTTTATAGAATACTATTCAATCTTTAAAATGACTATTTAAATTCTTGTAAAAATATTTATGATATAACTGCTAAGTAAATGTTTACAAAATAATATAAATATATAAGTATTACAGTATGATCTAAATTTTATGAGATAATTAAGCATATATGTACCCTTATTTTAAATAAAGACTGAAAATATGCCTGGATGTTAATAGTTTTTTATGTCTGGCTGATAAGTTAGAGGTTCTAGGCTGTGAAGGTTTCAGGCTCTGATAACAACTCTCTCTAGGTCTATTAATTACTATCTTAACACCTGGACATATTACTTCTCTGTGCTTTAGTATTTTCACCTGTAAAATGGATATAATTGTAGAACCTACATCATGGAGTTCTTATGAAAATAAATTAATATGTTTAATGTGTTGATTATAATGAGTGTCATTAATGTTAACAATGATGATTACCTATTTCTATTTTTTATGCTTCAATGAACTAAACTACTTCTGTAATGATAAATATCTTTAGGGATATTGTTAAAGCTGAAACATTTATTTTATACTTGTCTGGGCTACTAGAAGTGCTTTTTCTGTTGTGTTCCCTTTTTCCACCTCTTCCCCATTGTCCAGGTTTCTGATCTTGCTAACAGAATCAGGTGGGAATATAGTGGGAGCACCACACTGGGCTGTCTGTGGAAAGTGGATATTTTAAAAGCCGCGCTGAACTGAGTACATTTTAGAGATGCTTTTTCTATATTAGAAAATCAAAGAATTAACTGATAAAAGATTGAGCCTAGAATTTACTTAGCAAGGGACATTTAGTTCAAAGTACTAGTTCTAACTGTATATGGGGAAATTTAGCCAGAGATGCTAAAAGTAGCACAAGATCTGGTGCCACGAATGAATCGGAGTAATTGGTCTAGGACTGAGGGTGTGGTTAGTGCGAGGGAACAAGTGTCTGGTTTGCATTTGTGCCATTTGGATATAAACGTGTACATGAGGGTGTGTGTAGGTGTATATGAGTGTGTGTGTGTGGTGTATGTGAGCGTGTGTGGGGCGTGGGGCAGGTGAGTAGATTAGAGAAGCCTAGTTTAAGTGAGCCTGTCAACTCTTCTTTATTGTCATTATCATGTAGTATTCTTGTACCTTAAATACAGATATAATTAGAGTGAGATTGGAAGATTAATAAATGAGTTTGAGAAAACCTGCCTCAACATTGGCCTCAAACAACAAAATGCCAGTCAGCTTTATAATGGGGCTACTTAAGATAACAGCTTCCAAAGTGTGACATGTGAGTTTATTTCAAATTTTATGTGCCGAACCTGTCTTTTTTTTATGATTTATTAATATGTTTCAAGAATAAATTATTTATTTCACTTTAATGCAAAGTGATAGTGAAATTTCATTTATAATAATGATATAATTCCTTAACAATGATTTAAGTAAAAATATTTACTTAGTTTATACATATGTGAAATACAGGCAATGCTGAGATGTGGCATATATGATGAAGCTGCTACAGGGCTCACTAAAGTTAGGGAACACTGGATTAAGAGAATGATTTGACCAATTAAACAGAGGAAAGGAAGCAGCGGTGAGTGTAATAAATAAGGCTATGTCCTGAATATTTTAGACAGGGGTAAAATAGCTTTGTTCCCCCTGTAACTTCACTATCCTAATTTACCAAAAATATCTATTGTTCCTTGAATTTGACATGTGATGCTGTGAACATGTCACAGTAAAGGCCAGGTTTTGATTGGTGATCTTTTCCAGATGACTGGCAAGGGCACCAGGGGGTCCCACCACAGCTCGCATCAGTGAACTGAGAGGGCACACATTCATGCCGCTCATCTAAGGAACATTCCACATACTGATCAATACGTTCCCTTTCCATGAAGGATACGTTTTCCGGTCATAGTTTTTAATTATCGTACGAAAGGCAGTTCTCAGTACATATAATAACTGTCATTCCAGAGTTAAACTCATACAGGGAAAATTGGAGTCCTCCTAATCCAAGAACCTATTTCAGTAATTAAACACTTGTCCTATTGTATTTGACTATTCTTAAAAACCTTTTTTTATAAACTGAAACTATTTTATGCATAATTAAAAGTTCTGAAGTTCATATAAATAAAATACTGAAAACTGAATGAAGCTAATACAAATATTTGTGCATGTGCTTTCGAAAATGAGAAACATTCATCTTTCTAGAACAATTTTTGTACATACTATTAGATATTTCTAATAGTTCTAATATGTTTTGCCACTTCAAATTTCATCATCTGTAAAGAAATAATAATAGTGCCAGTTGTTTAAAAGGTACTTTTCAAACCATCAAGATAATTAGAAACTCCGTCTCGTAAGTTCTCAGACTACATATTCAGATTTGACAGATGAAGAAACTAAGGCCTAAGTGTCCAAGGGCTGATTTGACATCATATATTTGATTAGAAGTGGAGATTAAAAGTAAAGTCTCCCATCTCTTCTTAACCTTTTGGCTAAGATCAATTGTCAGAACCCTGTCTCCCAATTGATTATATCAGTCCTCTTTCGATGACATCAAGTTACTTATTCTTTCTTTTCAGTTGCTTTTATAAGGGCTGGTAAAGCATGCCACTGCCTTATGTTACATAAAAGGGAAGTAGAGTGTGCCATGTCTACTTAGGTGGTTCTTAAGCAAATGTTAGTGTGTACTGCAGGAATGGTTACAGGAAAATTTTTTTCACAGGTAGAAATTATTCTTATCTTAATGCTTATATAAAATCTTCATGTCTCTAAGAACAACATATTTCTATAGTGACAATTCTTTATCATCTTCCCCTCTTCTCTACCTTTATAGGAGCACATGGTTATTAAAAAGAAAAACTATGGCAATGAACACAACTTCTGTTCTTTAGTATTGTTCATGATAATGTAAAATATTTCCATCTTTCTTGTGAGACCAGATACTAGAAAAAACCACATGCCATTATCACTCTGAAAATTTACTAATTTTCCTAATAATTACTGTTGTAGTAAACAAAAAGAAAAGTACTCATGCTAACATAAACACTTAAATTTCACTCAATAGTAGACATTTTATTCATGTCTGATCAATAAGATAGACATTTTCTACATTAAATTCCTGCAACAAAGAGGTTGTCAAGTGTCATGGAATCATACATCATTTTGGAAATCAACATATTTTGTATCAGAAATACTTAGAAATAGGCTAAATTTAGTAAAAGGTTAAAACAACATTAGCATCCCTCTGTGTGACTGAATTGTTTTAAATATAAAAATGTTGATGTCATCAGTTTGTATAATCTTTTAAGCTCCACCCCACTCCACCCCATGCTACTGGTTTCTTCAAAGGAATGAAATGCTTTATCTTCTTGACAGAACAAATTGACTGGAAAATTACATAAACCCCTCAGCAGATGTTCTTTCCCACTTTGTGTGGGTATTTACAATGTTGTACAGTGTTTCCAAGACCCATGTGGAGATAGGTTGGGGGATGTAATATAAGCAAAGCCCCATTTAAGCAATTAAAGTTGCTGCTAGTTATTATTTGAATGCATAGTTGACTACAACTTGGACAATAAAGCATAATACTATTTCCTCATTTGCTAAACATCCAAAAGATTTAAGCTATTTAAATTAGCCCTACATACGCTAAACATTTTTCTACCGATGTGAAATTCCAAGGTCCAAATTGTTAGAAATGTGCTTGCCATAATGATTGGGACTTAGAATCAAGGATATCAGGCAACAAACAACAGGAAAAAGAATCCAATTTTGACTTCCTAGCCCCTCCATTGTATCTCTAGCTATATGGCATACTAATCAGTGCAAATCAGATGGCATCTTCAACATTGCAATGTACACTATTGAGTTAAGCATCTGTATTACAATCAGAATTGTTATTTATCTCTCTGTGAACAGCTTACTGCAACTTACTGTCAGTTAATGACATCCTTCTACATAGTCTGCCTCTCTAACATGGTAAACTTATAAATGTATTTCATCCTTTTATTTTTTTTCAGGCTTTGCAAAAACATTTTTGCCTTGCAGTTACAAGTAAGAAAAAAAGTAATGCAACTAGCTCTTAATGAAAGGCCAGCAAGCTGTTCAATAAACTGTCTATAAAAAAGATTCCAAGACAGATATTTATACCCCAAAACATAGATTCTTAGCAACTTCATAGAGTAAATTGGTATTTTCAGCTAAAGAGGTGGTTTTTAGAAGGAAAAGGGAAAGAGCCACTCTAGAATTTGGAGAAATGCTTTAATGAAAATACTTGAAATTACAGTAAGCCAGAAAAAGAAAATTCAAGATCATATTTGTGTAAACTGAAATACTGATTGCTGCAGTAACGTGATTCATAGATAAGCAATTGTTCTATAGATAAGTTTTTATTACATAAGCTGGGTTTCTACTGAAGTGTAGATCATGAATCACAAAAAAGTTATACTTCATAGAACATATTAGCTTTGAAAAGAAAATGGTCCTCATCAACATATAGTGGATTTTCTGAAAACAAATTTTTAGATTTTTGTGATCTTTTTTCAAATATTTCATTTTAAGCTCGGCAAGAAAGAGCACTTTTTTTTTTTAATTTAATCTGAAATTTAAAACACCCACACAAAGAAAATTGCAGGGCAAGATACTTTCATCAATGAGTTTCTATCAAATATTTAAGGAAAAAGTAGCATAAATCTATCCAACCTCTTTCAGATAACAGAAAAAAAGAAAAACCTTCCAATACATTGTTTTGAAGCTAGAATAGCTTTTATACTAAAATTTGTTAAAGACAGTAGGAAAAAGTAAAATTATAGGCTGATCTCATTCAAGAACATAGATACAGAAATTCTGTGTAAAATATCAATTAACATAATTGTTATGGATTGAATTGTGCCCTCACTCCTCCCTAAAATGTATGGTGAAGTTCTAATCCCTGTACCTGTGGATATGATCTGATTTGGAAAGACAGTTTTTCACTTGTTATCAGTTAAATTAAATAAGATTATACTGGAGTAGGGTGGGTCATAATCCCGTATGACTGGTGTCTTATAAAAGAGGACAGACACAGAGTCACACACAGGAGAAAACAGCACGTGAGTATCCGTCTACGGCAAAAGAATGTCAGGATGACTGACAGCCACCAGCGACTAGGAGAGGGACATGTAACATTTCTTTCTTTCAAAACCCTCAGAAGGAATGAACATAATTGATACCCTGATTCAGACTTTTAGCCTCCAGAAATATAAGGCTACAAAGTGCTGTACATTTTTAAAACATTTTTTTCTCACTTAAATGAATCATGATTGTGCACTGAAAAAGAATTAGACCCATCTCCAAAATACTCAGGTCCTACTTCTGGCTTTTCCAGTAATTGATTGTGTTCCATTGCTGAATTCATTCTCCAGGTTCCAGCCTTCCCATGTGCGAAATGATGGGGTTCCTCGTTCCTGCCAAAAGCCCCTCTGGCACAGTGGAAAAGAAGCTTGGAGAGGTCAGCAAGAAGAGATCTTCAGGAAGACTTGGATCTCGCAGCAAATAAGTACGGGTTTTATCCTATAGTCAATGGAGCTCCTGTTATGTTTAAACCACGACAGTAACATCAATTGTCAATGCTTCAAGGCTAGAGGATTGAAGAAAATTCAACAAAGCAAAATTTACTTGTGAAAGTGTCTTAGTTTCCTAGAGCTGCCTTAACGAAAATGCACAAAATGGGTGGCTTTAAAAGCCCTGGGCTTGAAGTTCTTTGACTTATAGATGGATTCGCACAGGGTGAGAACCCTCCTTCTGTGTGTCACTCTGTATCTAGGTCAGTTCTTCCCCTTATAAAACACCGCTCAGAAAGGATTATGATTAGAACCCACCCTACATTACTTTGACCTCAATTAACTTAATTGATAACAAAAGAAAAATCCTATTTCCAAACAAACTCACATTCAACTAGTAAAGGGGTTAGGACTTCAGCATATCTATTTAGGGGATACAATTCAATTCATAACAGACAGTTATGATCACTAAGTAATATTTGAAGAAAAAACAACTTTACATTTGAAATGATGCTATTAAGAATTAGTTATAGTGAAAAGTCAGCTGGGAAAAATATGTGAAAAGTGGATTACCTCTTTGCTTTCTGCTTCTACTCCCATGGTGGCAAAGACTTTCTTGAAATACCCTGTTTTTTATTTTCCAAAGAGCAAGCACTTTTTTTTTTTTTTTTGAGATGTGATTTGGGTTTCCAAAATAATGATCTTCGTAATTTGTTTTCATATGCCACAGTTCTCAAAACAAACAAACACAACAAGAAAAAGCATCAGTTACAAATTCTGTGTGTCAGTGTTTCTATATATTAAATTGCTGTTTTATGTATATTAAAAAATTGAATCTGGTAAATTTCTGGGAATATCCTCTTCTAATTATGACATCAGTTCCACATTAAATATTCTCAGTTCAGCAGTCAAAGCCTCTGAGACTACAAAATTAGAATGCCTTTAGATTAGTGGCTAAACTACAGGAAGCCCTGGTGGTGTAGTGGTTAAGAGCTATGGGTGCTAACCACAAGACTGGCAGTCCAAATCCACCAGGTTCTTCTTGGAAACTCTATGGGGCAGCTCTACTCTGTCCTAAAGAGTTGCTATGATTTGGAATCAACTTGACAACAATGTATTTTTTTTTTTTCAGTGAAGAATTATGCAACATGAACAGAGAGTTCTAACTAATGTAAGCCCATTAAGCATCTCATTGTTTGACACTGCAGGTGTTTCACAACTTAGAGGTGTTTAAACCCTTTCAAGGTCTAATTATTGTCTGTTCGGAATTTGTTTTTGATGCCATGTGTTTTCATTAATGGAAGCATACTGAGGCATGTAATGTGTTTAAATTTTTGGTTGGTAATGTGGATTTTGAGAAATATTATCTGGTACCACCTGGGTACCACATAACTTTTAAAGTTCTTGAACCCATACTTAGAGGTTACCCATCTTCACCACTGGATTTTCATTGCTGGTGTTTTTCCCTGTGCCTTTGATTGGGTTACATGGGGAACCTCTGGTTTTCTAAATATGACACACACAAAAACTACAAAACCAAACCCACCAAGACTCCCTAATTACCATGCAGAAAACCAAAATATGTTTATAAGTCTTCTCTAGGTGTACAAAAGCCAAAAGGGACAAAATTTTTACCCAATCACACTTCCTGGTAGCACCACTTTACTTGCAAACCTCATACCTCAGCTATTTTGCTTCAACTAGCGTTTCTTTGACCCTTCGCCATTATGCAAATCACCATTGGAGGACAGCAAATACTTTCAGTGGTAAAAGTATACTACCAAAGAACCTGAAAGCTGGAAAAAGTAGGTGAGACACCATATGTATTATGGACCATGAAAGAGTTAAACCAAGCTTGGTTGTGATGAATATTCAAACTGTGCAGTGTTTCAAAGTCAGATCATATCAAAAAAGATTTATAAATATCTATATAGCATTGTACTCTGCCATAAATTAAATATGTAAGCACTTCATTTTTATTACTTTTTTTTTTAGTACTTTTTATTTTCTCTCACCCAGTAAAATGGCTCAAACTAACTTTTCAGATCTATATTCTGGTATATTAAGGATATCATCATTTTATAGGATAAGCACCTTGTTTAGAGTTTTTACTACTTACATAGAGTACTAATTATTAAATTTATAATTATTTAAAATCTCAAAAATGATAGCATAGATTGGATACAAATTTGTTTTATCCAAAAGGCAAACATCTTCTGCTGTGTAATAAAAATTCCAGGTAATGGACACAAAATCATCATAAAACGAGGTGTATAATCATGGTAAAATAAAACATAATATACCTGACTGCATCATGAGACAAAAATGCATATTACTAAAGTCACATGGCTCTCTAGGTTGTGACTCACTGTGTGTACTTCAGCAAAAGTGCCACTAATTTAGGTCTCCATTCACTCATACTCTGTAACTCTGATTTATATTAGCTTATACCACTCTTTGACTTGAAATACATTATCCACCAAATCATTTCAAACCAACCAACTAGAATGAATATTATCTAGTTTGTTGTGTGCATTTTCTATTTTAATTCACCTCTGTTTCCATACTCCAGCATCCATGTTTATTCAGCAGGCTTTGGTTTTGTCTGATCATCAGTCCAATTATTTACACATCATTTAAATTTTAATAACTTGAATCCTAAGAATTTTTAAAGAAGAATGGAGTTTACTTGGGGTTAGTAAATATTCTCCTTTTAGAAATATTCACAAGCCTATATGTTAACTCTCTAAGGACCAAAGCCCTTGTGATTATTACTATATATTATATAAAATTATGGAACTGATTGCTTCTTGCCTATAGCACCCTGGCACATGAAAGTCAAGACTGGAGGGGTCGGCTGAGATGAATCCTTATGAAGAACTATAACTAAAATATAAACAGGAACTCAACTTTTTGGAGCTACCAAAAGAAATAGATCACAAGTAACATCTTTTATCCCTTCAAAATCAAAGCAATACTCTCACCTCACCATGTTTTACCTGCAACCAAATTTATTAAAAAAAAAAACCAAGCCCGTTGCCGTGAAGTCAATTTTGACTCATCACAACCCTGTATACAATAAATATAAAATTCCAAGAATTTTTTAGGTCAAAGTTTTCCCTTTGGTTCTCTACTATGTTTAAAACTGTCATTTTCAAAATTCAGTCTCTGTAATATCTATGGATTTTCTTCAAAGTCAAAGAAACTCCAGGAAAAAAAAACCACTAACAAGATCCCTTTCCTACTATAGATTTACTGCCACCATTGTCATTGTAAATTATTTTGCAGAGTGATACAGGTCTAGAAGAGGAGAGTTTAGGTTCCAAGGGTACATTTCAGAAAAATGTGATCTTAGTCTTGTGTGCTCTCTTAATAACCTTTAAGAGCAAAGAAGCCACTTGAAAATTTATCTTACTCTCAGTTTTGTTAAAGTATTATCACCATTTTCAGTTAAAAAGGAGGACAAATGGGTTGTACTTCCCATAACTTTAAGATCTCATCATTCAGAGCATATGAAAGTGGCATTTTAAGTGGGTGTTCAGATGCATCACAGACCTCTATACTAATAAAATCTTCATTTGATTACAAAGATAACAGTCAAGGAAACTCAGCTATTTTCTTTTAGAATATATACAATTTTTATGACTAGCAACAACAAAAAAGCTTTTCAGGTAATAAATGGAAATGTAGGTAGCATTTATTTGAAGATTTTAAAAACTTCCAATTTACCATTGATTTGGCATAGAAAAGAAACTAAGGGGTTTGGTATTTGTGTGCGTGTGTGTGTGTGTGTGTGTGTATGTGTAGGGGTGTAGGGGATAATGAATTACAAAAGAGCATAAAGACTACAATGGTAAAATACTAGACAGAATATGTGTATATATATATGTACATATGTGTGTGTGTGTCTGATAAGTGATAGATAAATGGTTATTCAGATAAAATTGTGAATGGTATCATGATTCTAAAACACACTGGTGAGGCTATTTGAAAGTCCGTGCATTTATATAGCCACTATCTCCTTCTTCAGTGAACATATAACAATTGTGCTGAAAATTATTCCGGTATGCAAAATATAAGCCCACAGGTGCATAAATAAATGGACAATGAATGGTCTTCAACAGATGAATACGCTTTGATGGTTTTATTCTCCAAGGTTATTTTTTCCTCCCTGAACATTATTTCTATAAAAGCTCATTAATTTGAAAAATGGAAAATCTGAAAAAAAATTATTAGTTTATTGTGATTCGAAGTCCACATTTTGTGTCAACTAAGAAAGACCATCTTTTTTTTTCCCCCAAATGAAAATTGTACCAAGAGTTGTAGGTATTGGTACAAAAGTATAAACTTCAATAACGTTATTTTAAATGTATAATTACAATTTTTGCTAATATCTTGAATTTCAGATAGGCATTATTTCAGCAAATCAGTCATAATTGGCTTTGCCATAGTGGGCAATGATTCTAGAGACAATTTATTCCTTTCAATATTTTTTTAATAGAATCATTTATTTTTCTGAATATAGATACTTTAAAGCAGTTTACTACTTATATAGTGACAGCTGGTTTCATATTAAGACTGAGAAAAAAATCGTTAATCTACATTCATGCACCTGGATGTGTATATACCCATACACGCATGCACCCATGGTTTGCATAGCTACTGCATTTTAATCTAGGAAATATATTGTAAAAATTAGAAATTAATTTTTTATTTAGGATATCGAATATCAGATCACTAACAATTTCTCATTCCTTTTTTTTTTTTTTGGTTTTATTGAAATTAGATGAAGGTTTACAGAACAAACTAGCTTCTCTTAAATAGTACACATAACTGTTTTATGACATCGGTTAACAATCCCATGATATGTCAACCCTCTCCATCGCAGCTTTTGGTTTCCTATTATCAGCTCTCCTATCTCCTCCTGCCTTCTCGTCCTTGCTGCTGGGCTGGTGTGCCTCTTTAGTCCTGTTTTGTTTTTATGGGCCTGTCTAATCTTTGCCTGAAAGGTGAACCTCAGGAGTGATTTCATTACTGAGCTAAAAGGGTATCCAGGGGCCATACTCTTAGTGTTTCTCCAGCCTCTGTCCAGCCAGTAAGTCTGGTCTTTTTTTGTGAGTTAGAATTTTATTCTACATTTTTCTTCAGTTTTGTGTGAGACCCCCTACTGTGATCCCTGTCAGAGTAGTCAGTGTTGGTAGCTGTGTACCATCTAGTTGTACTGGACTCAGTCTGGTGGAGGCCGTGGTAGTTGTGGACCATTAGTCCTTTGGACTAATCTTTCCCATGTATCTTTAGTTTTCTTCATTCCCCCTTGCTCCCGAAGGGATGAGTCCAGTAGAGTATCGTAGATGACCGTTTGTAGCCTCTAAGACCCCAGATGCTACTCATCAAAGTAGAATGTAGAACTTTTTTTTTTTTTTTAAATAAACTCTGTTATGCCAAATGAGCTAGATGTTCCCCAAGATCATGGTCCCCACAGCCCTCAGTCCAGCAATTCCATCCCTTAGGGAGTTTGGATGTGTCTATGGCACTTTGATGACCTTGCCTTGTACAAGTTATTTTGGTCTCCCCAGTATTGTGTACTGTCTTACCCTTCACAAAATTTACCACTTATCTATTGTCTATTTAGTGTTTTTCCATCTCCACTCCTCCCTTCCCTAGTAATCATCAAAAATTATTTCTTTTTTTGTGTATAAACCTTTTCATGGATTTTTATGGTAGTGGTCTCATACAATATTTGTCTTTTTGTGATTGACTAGTTTCACTCAGCTTAGTGCCCTGCAGATTCGTCCATGTTGTGAGATGCTTCACAGATTCATCATTGTTCTTTATTGTTGCGTCATGCTCCATTGTGTGTATGTACCATAGTTTGTTTATCATTCATCTGTTGATGGCCATCTAGGTTGTTTCCAAATTTTGCTATTGTGAACAATGCCACAATGAACATGGGCATGCATATGTCTATTCACATGATGACTCTTTTTTCTCTAGAATGTATTCCTAGGAGTGAGATAGCTGGATCATATGGTATTTCTATTTCTAGCTTTCTAAGGAAGTGCCATATCATTCTACAAAATGGTTGTATCATTTTGCATTCCCACCAGCAGTGCGTAAGAGTAATAATCTCCCTGAAGCTTCTCCAACATTTGTTATTTTCTGTTTTTTTGATTTGTGCCAGTAATGCCGGGGTGAGATGGTATTTGCATCTAATGATTAATGATCACAAGCTTTTCCTCAAGTGTCTGTTAGCCACTTGAATGTCTACTTTGGCGAGGTGTCTGTTCATTTCCTTTTCCCATGTTTTAATTGGATTATTTGTCTTTTTGTTGTAGAGGTATTGGATTTTCCTGTAGATTTTAGAGATTAGACCTTTGTCGAATCTGTAATACCCAAAATTATTTTCCAAGCCTGTAGGTTCTCTGCCTACTCTTTTTTGAAGTCTTTTGATGAGTACAAGTGTTTAATTTTTAGAAGATCCTAGTTATCTAGCTTATCTCCTGGAGTGTGTGTGTTGTTAGTTATGGTTTGTATCCTGTTAACGCCATGCATTAGGGCCTCTAGCATTGATCTTATTTTTATTTCTATTATCTTCATAGTTTTTGGCTTTATATTTAGGCCTTTGATCCATTTTGAATTAGTTATTGTGTATGGTGTGAGATATGTATGGGTCCTGTTTCATTTTTTTGTAGGTGGACATCCAGTTTTGCCAGCACCATTTGTTAAAAAAGACTGTCTTTTCCCTGTTTGTTGGATTTTGGGCCCTTGTTGAACATCAAGTGACTGTAAGTGGATGAATTTACATCTGGGTTCTCCATTCTGTTCCATTGGTCAAAGTGTCTGTCGTTGCACCAGTACAAGGCTGTTTTGACTACCGTAGCTATATAGTAGGTTTTGAGGTCAGGTAGTACAAGTCCTCCTACTTTATTCTTCTTCTTCAATAGTGCTTCACTTATCTAGGGCTTCTTTCCTTTCCATATAAAGTTAATGATTAGTTTTCCATGCTTTTAAAGAATGTTGTTGGTATTTGGATCAGGATTGCATTGGATTTGTAAATTGCTTTGGGTTGAATTGTCATTTTCAGAACGTTGAGTCTACTTGTCCATGAACATGGTATGTTTTTCCATTTATTTAGATCTATTTTGGTTTCTTGCAATAGTGTTTTCTAGTTTTTTTTTTTTTAATATATATATATATATATTTTTTTTTTTGTATAGGTCTTTTACATCCTTGATTAGTTTTATTCCTAAGCATTTTATTTTTTTCATTGGCGATTATAAATGGTATTGTTTTACTGATTTCCTTTTCATTATTCTCTTTATTGATGTATAGGGATCCAACTGACTTTTGTATGTTTATCTTGTACCCTGGTACTCTGCTGAATATTTCTGTTAGTTCCAATATTTTTCTCATGGAATCTTTTGGGTTCTCTGTGTATAGTATCAAATCATCCTCACTTAGGGACAGTTTTACTTCTTTATTACCAATTTGGATGTCCTTTATTTCTTTTTCTGCCTGATTGTTCTAGCTAGGACTTCCAGCACAATGTTAAATAGGAGTAGTGATAAAGGGCATCCTTGTCCTATTCCTGATCTCAAGGGGAATGTTTTCAGCCTCCCTCTATTAAGAATGATGTTGGCTGTTGGTTTTCTATAGATGTCCTTTATTATGTTGAGGAATTCCCCTTCTATACTATTTTATTGAGGGATTTTATTGGGAATGGGTGTTGATCTTTGTTGAATGCTTTTCTGCCTTGATTGAGATGACCATGTGATTCTTTTATTTATGTGTGAGTTACATTAATTGATTTTCTAATATTCAACCATTCTTGCATGCCTAGTATGACTCCTACTTGGGTGTGTATTTTTTTTTTTTATATGATGCTGAATTCTATTGACTAGAATTTTTTTAGAATTTTTGCATGTATATTTATGAGAGATATTGGTCTATAATTTTTTTTTTGTGGTATCTTTGCCAGGTTTTGGTATTAGCTTTTTGCTGGCTTCATAAAATTAATTTGGAAGTATCACTTCCTTTTCTATGTTCTGCAATAGTTTGAGTAGCACTGGTGTAATCTCTTCTCTGAACGTTTGGTAGAACTCTCAAGTGAAGCCATCAGGGCCAGGGCTTTTTGTTGCTGTTGTTGAGAGTATTTTTTTATTATTATTATTACCTTTTCAATCTCTTCTCTTGTTATGCATCTATTAAGATTTTCGTGTTAGTTTGGGCAGGTAGTGTGTTTCTAGAAATTTGTCTATTTCCTCTAGGTTTTCAAATTTGTTCGAGTATAGTTTTTCATAATACTCTGTTACGATCCTTTGTATTTCATGTAAGTCTGTTGTAATGTCCCCCATTTCATTTCTTAATTAGGGTATTTGCATCCTCTCCTTTTTTTTTTTTTTTGTCAATTTGTCCAGTGGTTTGTTGATTTTGTTGATCCTTTCAAAGAACCAACATTTGGTTTTGTTGATACTTTCTATTATTTTCTATTTCATTTATTTCTGCTCCAGTATTTATTATTTCTTTTCTTCTGGTGGCTCTGTGTAGCTAATGTTTTGACTTTGTCACTTTCTTCTTTTTTGAGGTGTGAATCTATTGCTATAAATTGACCTCTGGGGACTGCCTTTGCTGTGTCCCAAAGCTTTTGGTATAACGTGTTTTCATTCTTGTTTGATTCTAGGAATTTTTTTATTCCACCTGTAATTTCTTCTATTAGCCAGTGGTTTTTAAGTAGGGTGTTTTCAGTTTCCATGTAACTGATTTTTTTTCCTTGCTCTTCGTGTTGTTAATTTCTACTGTAATGACATTGTGATCAAAGAAGATACTTTGTATTATCTCAATGTTTTTGATTTTGCTGAGGGTTGCTTTGTGGCCTAAGATATGGTCTATTCTGAAGAATGTTCCACGTATGTTGGAAAAGAATATCTACTTTGCAGGTGTCGGGTGGAGTGTTCTATCTATGTCTATGAGGTGAAGTTGACTGATTGTGATCTTTAGATCTTCTGTATTTTTGATGATTTTTTTTCCAGATGTTGTGGCCTTTACTGAAAGTGGTGTGTTGAAGTTTCCTACTATTATTATGGAACTGTCAATTTCTCTTTTCAGTGCTGTTAGAATTTGTTTTATGTATTTTGGAGCACTGTCATTGGGTGCATAGATATTATGGTTATGTCTTCATGATGGACCATCCCTTTAATCACTGTATTATGCCCTTCTTTTTCTTTTATGGGGGATTTTGTTGTAAAGTCTATTTTATCTGAGATTAGTTTTATCAGTCATGCTCTATTTTGTAGCTGTTTGCTTGATATATTTTTTTTCCATCCTTTGATTTTTAATAAATTTATGTCTGTGTTTCTAAGGTATGCAGCATATTGATGGAGCCTGTTTGTTTTTTTTTTTTTTAACCATTCTGTCGCTGTCTGTCTATGAGTGCATTTAGGCCATTTACATTTCGTGTAATTAGTAATAGGTATGAGTTTATTGCTGTAATTTTGTAGTGCTTTTTATGTGGTACTGACTTTTTCTTTGTTCCTCTTATTCTCCTTTGATGAATTCCTTTTATTTGTGGATTTCTTTTTCATCTCTTTTGTTTTTGTAGATTTTGTGTTTACTGAGGCTTTATGTTTTTCTTCTTTATATTGATGAGCAGATTTGTTAACTTTCTTTGTGGTTACCTTGAAATTTATCCTTATCTTTCTAAGTTTGAAACAGCATTTTATTACTTGGTATCGTCTTGCCTTCCTCTCCATTTGAAAGTTCTATACCTACACAGTTTATTCCCTCTTTTACTCTTCTGATGTTATTGTAATTTACATATTAGCCTCTCTGGTTCCCTGTCGTGAAACTTTTAGTTTTGATCAACCTTTGTTGAGTTCTTTATCTCTCTATTCAATACTTAGCGTTCCAGAATTGACGTTTGTCTCTGTTTTACTCAGTTTTTCGGGTCTTTGCTGTGGAGGGATGGCGTGGTGCTTCTGTCTATAGCTAGATGTTAGCTCCTGAATTTCCCATTTCTATATTTTATAGGCAATAACTTTTCCAATGAAAAACAGTCCTTAGACAATGTGACTTTATACCTTTCTGCCATTAAGCAAAGCATAAACAAAAGCTTTACACAAAATTCTCCTGGTTTGTTTTAGACCACACATTCTAGCATTTTCAAAACAAGTCCAAGTGACTCCAAAGATAAGAAAAGAAAATAATTTTATTAGTAAAATTATCTCAACTATTTAATATTATCGGGATTTAATACCATAATTTAAAAAAGTAAAAAACAATATTTACTAGCATCAAAGTTTTCATATCATACACACACATACATAAGTGAAAGAATTTTTGATTTTGTCTTGAACTTATAAGTTGGAATTTTATTTAATGCCTCCAATTTGTTAAATGTGAGTATCTGGTGGATAAACATTTATAGGTACAATCTTTAAACTTAATAATGGTCTGGAAGAGTAAACTAGTCCTCTTATGCCCTGCTGTTTGAACAAGTAAAGTGATCATCCACCACCATCAATTACCATAGAGTTTATCTGACTCATAGTTACCCCATGTGTGTCAGAGTAGAACTGTGCTCCACAGGGTTTTCAATGGCTGACTTTTATGAAGTAAATCTCCAGGGTTTTCTTCTGAGGCATTCCTAGCTGGACTAACACAGCCAACTTTTTGGCTAACAGATGAGTACTGCAACACCAGCACTCTAGAAAAGGGACAGACAGTTCTAAAATAGATAGGAAAGGACTTAAATACCACTGCCATAGGAACTCAAAACATAAACATGCTAAGTGGGACTTAGTGAAGGGAAAGGGTGTTATTATATTGATGAGTATATACTACAGCCTTGAATTTTACTTGGACCTATACAGTCTTATAAACTTTTAGCATTTCCCTGTGCATAACAGCCCCTTAAACTCTCCCATGTCCTTCTTCCGTTGTCAGCACTATTATAACAAACTGTATTAAAGAACCTTTATAAAGCAAGTTGATTTAACAAATTGTGTTCTGTATAACAGTGGTTCCCAAGATATTCTAAGAGAAAAGGAGTTTTGTATTCAAGCAAACTTAAGAATTTTTGCATATTATATCTCACTTTTGCAGATTTCTAATGCACATTTTCAGTTCTCATTACATCATGAGCGTGTTTCTATTATATGCATTAATCTTTGAAAACATCTTTAATGGCTGCATATTCAGCCAACTTATAGACGCTGTACAATTTATTTAGCCATTTTTCTACTGTTAACATAAAATTTTCACTCTTCATTTTAGTGGCTCAGTGGTTAAGAGCTTGACTACTAACCAAAATGTTGGCAGTGTGAATCTACCACCTGCTCTTGGAAACCCTATGTAGAAGTCCTACTCTGTCCTATAGGGTCACTATATTTCAGAATAGACTGGACATCAGTAGGATTTTAAGGGTACGTAACATTTCATGAAAACTTCTAATGGTTTGTATGCCATACATTATTAGAATTAGAAATAAAGGATAATACAATGGGATATTGTAATGCTCTGGATAAATATTGCCAAGTTAACTTCTAGAAAATTATACCAGTGTATAAGTGCAAGATTGTGCATTTTCTCACAGCCACATACATACTATGAGTTATTACAAATCAGCATAAAAATCCAAAAGAAAAATGAGCAAAGAACTTCAAAATAGTAGGAAAATCAAGTGGTTACAAATGAAAAAAAAAAAAAAAATGTGCAAACTCTTCAATAATTAAAACAGTGCAAATTGAATCAACAAATAGATATGTTTAATCTGTTAGATTAGCCAAAATAATTTAAGAATTAAGATATTTGGACATTCTCATACATTACTAATGGAGGAGTGTCAATTTGACCCAAATTTCTGAAAAGCAATTTAACAATACACATAAAGGCTCCTGAAAGGATACATACTTGATGTATAAAGAGTTGATAATTTTTGAGAACATTGAAAATGCTGCAGAGTTTCTTCATGTTTTCTTCTTGGCCCCACCTTTGTTTTGGTGTTCTTGAATATGTGTGATAAACCTTATTAATCTTTTAAACACACGTTTGAGAAGTTTGACACCTTAGGAACTTGCATAGCAGGATTCTCTTTTGGGAAATGTTCAACAGAGCATCATCAATGGTAGCTAAAAATTAAAATAAATAAATGGCCCAGAATAGAAGACAGAAATACCTATGTTGATACTGCTAATGTTGCCTAGTGACCCATTCTCTCCCACTTGCTTTATTAGAGCAATCTTCAAATGTTAGCTAGATATATAGACACCCTAGAATTAATACTTTAATTCTGAGCTTTAACTTCAGCTAAAGTGCTTGCCAGACTAAGATCAAGCCACTTGGATGTAAGCAGAAAATATATGTAAAACTTCTGCAGCCTTAAAAAGAAGGATCTCCTCCTACTACCACTCTCTCCTTGTTATAAGGTGGACTTGATACCAGGAGCTAGACCATTCATCTTGGTACATGAGGCAGAAATATGAATGGCAGAGAAACAAAATAATTGGATCTTGAGTTCCTAAAATTTGGAGCTGCAGGAAATCATGGGTCACCTTTGGGACAGTTATTTCTGCTTCTTTTGTTACAGTACCTACAACAGTATTATCCTAAGTTAAGAAGTATCCTAAGAACGTGATACATATATGTAGGAATGTTATGCTGCAACTAAAGCTTCCTAATGTCTTGGAAGTAATTAATGATGGTGCAGGACTGGGCGGTGTTTCGTTCTGCTCTACATAGGGTGGCTTTGAGCGGGAACCAACTCGATGGCCCCTAAAAACAACAACAACAACAATGTCACATAAAGAAAACAAAATACATTATGCCAATTTTCTAAATTATAGATAATAAAGGAAGGAAATCACCAAAAATATTAGCAGTAGTAAAGTCTCAGTGATAAGATTAGGAGTGATTTTTAAAACATGCTTCTTAAAAAATAATTTTTTTTTTTATGCTTCTTACTGCTGTTTAATTAAAAGAAAAAAAAAATCACAGAAATCCCAGTTGAGGTACATACTACAAAATACCAGACCAATGATTCCCAAACTGTGAAAATCATCAAAAATAAGGAAAATTTGAGGAATTGTCAGAGTCAACAGGAGCCTAAGGAGACATGACAATTAAATGTAATATGTTACCTTGGATGGGATCCTAGGAGGAAAAGGGCATTAGAAAAAACTATGGAAATTTAAATAAAATATAAACTTTAGTTAATAATAATGTATTTAACATTGATTCATTAAATATGTGACAAAAGTACCATAATAATGTCAGGTCTGGATGTTCTCAGCTTCTAACCAAAAAAAGTTGGGGGTTCGAGTCCACACAGAGGCACCTCAGAAGAATCAACCTTCAGATTCTTCACCTTCAGAAAAACCAGCCATCAAAAATCCTTTGGAGCACAGTACTACTCTGATACACTTGGGAGTCACCATGCATTGGAATCGACTTGACCACAATTTTTTAATGTAAAATGTAGATGTTAACAACACGGAATACTGACTGTGGAGTATATGGGGATTCTCTTGTACTATCTTGTCAACTTTCCTGCAAATCTGAATCTATTCTAAAATTAAAAAGTTTATTTAAAAGAATGTGTTTCTTGGTAGTGAGTACAGGGCACCAAGCACTGTTACAGCCCATGCCTTTGCTGATAATTTATTGACTCAATTTGTTTGTGTGGACAGCAGTCAGACTTGCATCATTTCCAGCTTCTACCAAATTTTCTCCTTTCTCTTCTCTATCTCCTGTGCCACACGTATGTTAGCTCCATGATGAAGGGCATCATCTTCTCCAATAAGTCACTTGCACCCTTGAAGATGGAGGTTTGGAGGTAGTATGAATCAGTCTGGGCCCCAGATCCTTTTTATGGGTTCCAATTTACCCTTGCTCTTTTCTACTTTATATCCTCCTCATCCTCCCAATTGCCTGCCCTGCTGACCTCAGGTACACACCAGAGGCTGAAGCAACAGATGGACCTAAATGGTTTAACCAGATCCCAAATGGCAGAAGGCAAAATCCCCATAACAAAGCCCATATCCTGTACCTTTCCTATTAGTTGTTTCTCTGATAAAATTGCTGCCACAACAATGTGATCTGTTAGAACCATTAAGAAATGCTACTTGTTGAACACTATCTGCCTTATTTTGGGGGCTAAATATCACAGAATCAATCACTGGGAGGCTGAGCATTAGAAGGCGACAAGACTTGGATTCTGATTATTACAGCATCTTGAAGCCTCCTTAAAAGCTGCCATTTTCCAAAGTGAGTCCAGATAGACAACCATTTTTGTTGAGTTCTCCACTGAAGAATTAACAATATAAATGAAATATACTATCTAATCTCTATATATTCTAACACTTTTCTAATTCCAAATTATAATGAAAACAAAGATATTTTTAGTGCAAAAGACTTAAAATGATTAGTCACATGTGTACTAATAACATTTTAAAAGTAAATCAGCTCAGAAACGTGACACTACAATCATTAAAAATCAGTTTCAATTTTCAAAGATACAAGTGTTAAACTTTATCCTGCTGATAGAAACATAAAATTATATCCAGCAAGCTCAGACACTCTGGATAACATGGAGGCTTTGTTAGTTCTATGGTGCTGCCAGAAAATAATATGCTGTTAGAAATTTTGCAACTTAATAGGGAGATAACAGATCAGAATATGACAAAGTGATGTTACAAATTGTTCAGAACAGAAAAATTCCAGATCCAAAGAGATTTTTTCCCTTGAGACATGGATCGAGGTCCAAGAGCAGCATAATGGTACCAAATGGATAACAACAACAATAAAGTCACTTCTCATGCATAATGCATAGGCGCTCTCTATTGGAGTTGATATCACCATCTGGTGTCTAATTATCCCCGCCTTACACCACACGGTGCTATGCACCTAATGGAGTGACTGTACATTACAACAATTCAACACACAGGCTTTTTGCTGCTAATTACAAGGTGCTAGTTGCTGTTGTTGTTTTAAAGGTCATGAAAATCCCAAGGAATTAGATGTTCATTGCTTAAAATAAATATTTTGTAAGGTGTCACTAGGAAAGGAAAATTATAGTTAGCTGTAATTTTTATAAAAGATCTATTACTCCTTTATGATTAGTTTCTTCTGACATCTGTACCACAGAAATTAATTAAGGTCCTGATTTGCTATTCTCATCACATCATCAGAATCCTTTTTTCATTCTGAGTGGTTCTATTTTGGCTTATTGATATACACCTTCAAGTTGTAAGAATCAGGATTAACAGTGTCCTTTAGGGAAATAACAAAGAAAGCACAATAATTCTTATGAAACCATCCATTTGGTCATTGACTGACTGTCAATACATATTTACTAGATACCAGGGACTTTATTTAGGACCCAAGGGAATAATTTATAACCCCATGAGAAGGACTAAGATTAATTAACTAAAAGATAGATATAAGTAAATTATTACAATAAGACTTTGTAAGTGCTTTAATGGAAATATGTGTAAGTTCTTAACAGAGTAGGGAGGAGATATTCTCCATATGTTTTACCTCCTGAAGGTATGGTTTATTTTCTTGGTTGGATTTTCAGATACCTATTGCTGCATAATAAACTATCCCAAAATTTAGTGGCTAATACAGTAATCTTTTTTATTTTGCTCATGATTTTCTAAATTAGGCAGGGTTTGTGTGTCTAGGAAGTTGATTCTGGCTGCAATTGGGATCTTAGATGGGATATTCAGCTGGGGACCTCAGTTATAAGCTACATGGGTCTCTCTCTGTGGCCACTTTGAGTTCCTTATAGCATGGCAGCTAGGTTCCAAAAGAAGAAGTGAAAGCTGTCATAGTTCTTAAAGAGTAAGTCCAGAGCTGATGAAGTATCACTTCCATGGTAATCTCCTACTCACAGAAGGTAAGGGTGCAGTCCAGATTCAATGAATTGAATAAATAGATCATACTTGTCAGGATCTATTTTTTGGCCATATTTCTCGTCATCTTTAATCCACTAGTTGGTATGATTTGTCAAACAAACATCAGTCTGAAAAGTACTTTAGGAACTAATGTAAAGGCTAACATGACCTTAAGTCTAGTGAAATGTATGTAAAATTCCATTTTAGTACTATGGCTCTGAGAGGAAAAGGCTAAATTCCTGGTATGGCTGAAAAGACAGGGATTAATCCTAGGTTTTCTGAAAAAGTTTGTGCTAATTAACTAATAGACATACATTTTTGTCCACATCACAAATACGTCTAATATAAACTTGAATTTGAATTAAAATTCTATGTAGCTAACATTTATACAATACTTATTGTGTACCATAATGTAATAAATGTTTTATATAATACTTCATAATCATAACAATACTGTCAGGTAAAATTATTATCCTGACTTTACATAGAAGGAAACTGAGATTAAAGGATGTAAGTAGTTTATCCAACAAGGTTATACTAGAGCTAATATGTGACGAACCTAGATGTAATCTTAGGCTGTCTGCCTCCCAAGTCTGAGTGTGATACAAAACTTCCTAAGCACAGGTAAGTTCAGCATTAAGTTTTACAAAATTTTGTTACAGCTATTTTTCTATCTGTTATACTCTGTGCCAAATTACAAATAAAACTGATAATTGTTTATTAAAAATATGCTTGAAGCCTTGGTAACATGGTTTCTAGAATTGCCCCCATCCTGATCAATGAATTACTCAACTAAATTTAAACTACGCAAATATTTGAACTTATAAAACAGTACGGAATGAAAATACATACATTACCAGCTACAGTGTCATGTGTACGTATAGCTCATTGATATTTAGACTAAATTAGAAGAAACAGAGAAAATACTGCATTTGTTTAAAGATAAGTTGATTCGTGTTCTCTAAAAAAAGGTATGCGCAAGCTCTAATTCCAGCCAGTACCTATGAAGGCGATCTCGTTTGGAAATAGAGCTGTTGCAGATGTAATTAGTTGACATGAGGTCATACTAGTGTAGGGTGGTCCATCTTCCAATATGACTTATAAAAAAAGAGAAGAGATAGAGACACAAAAGGAAGATGGCTATGTGAATACAGAGACAGAGATCGGAGTGATGTGTCTACAAACCAGGGAACATCAGAGATTGCCAGAAACTAATAAGAGACAAGGAAGAATCTTCCTCTAGAGACTTCAGAGAAAGCATGGTCCAGCAGACACCTTGATTTCAGACTGCTAGCCTCCAGAACTTTGAGGCAATACATTTCTGTTTTAAGCCACCCAGGTTTTAGTAATTTTTATTGAAGTCCTGGAGACCCGGAGGCACAGTGGTTAAGAGCTTGCCTGCTAACCAAAAGGTTGGTGGTTCGAATCTACCAGCCACTACTTGGAAACCCTATAGGGCAGTTCTACTCTGTCCTATCGGGTTGCTATGAGTCAGAATCTACTTGAAGGCAAAGGGTTTGGTTTTTTTGGATTGAAATCCTAGAAAACTAATACAGGTACCAAAATACATGTTGAATCATTTAGTTGCTTAAATATTTACTATTTTTATGCTTTTTTTTTTTTTTTTTAATTTAGTAAGCTCCATGATGGAAGAGAATAGGCCTCTAACCTTTACATAAGTCTGACAGCATAGTAGATATTGAATGAGAAAAACAGGTTTGAAAAATCTTGGTGGCAAATTTATGAAAACAATTAATTGGAGGTGAAAAGTCAACCAGAAAACGTAAATCCATAATACTAGGTCAATTGTAATCATATTGGAAAATATCCATGGGAGTACTTTTCATTTTTTTCCTGTTACACTAAGACAAAAATTACATGCAAGTAGATTATAGTTATACTTTGAGACAATTATTTCAAGACCATTTGAGAGAAGTACTGAAGAGCTTTTTGAAAAATTGCAATTGTAGTTTTTAGAAGGTTTCTCCATTAACGTTAATTTTGTTCTCCCTGGAGTTATGAGTTTAGGCAGCCTTTTGAAAAGGCAAATGCACTCACCAACAGGTGAATGTTTTAAGTTTTCAACTAATTTCCATTTGACCTGAAACATTTAGAGTTGCTTCTTTTTCTTTTTCTTTTAACAGCTTTATTGAGATATAATTTACATACCATAAAATTCATCCAATTGAAGCACGTCAACGGCTTTTGTTATATGTACGGAGTTGTGTAATCATTACCATGATCTTAGAAGATTTTCATCATCCCCAAAAGAAACATTTTATCAAATACCAATTGCTCCCCATCATCCACCCTAGCCCTAAGGCAGCCCTAATCTATTTTGGTGTGTATATCATTTCAGATAGACATGTGTGTGTGAGAGAGAGAGATTGAGATGTTCTCAGATTTTGGGGAACACAGTGTATAATTCACAGGTCTCAACTGCCCATTGGCCTGTCTTGTGTTACTAATATGTTAAGGACCAGGCAATATACTTTTACGTCCAACCAATGAAACAATCGACTTGCTTTTAATAAAGAACAGGAACATAGGCGTAGGAGTTGGCTCAACTTTGAGTTCAAGAATTATGAATTACAATCACTCTGAATCCTCACTGGAGATAACTGGAGAGATATGTATATACTTCTCCAAAATGGTGGGCTTTCTGCACACTTGTTTTATGCCTCTATTTATTCTTTACATCCCCCATTCCCAAAATATGTTTATGTATCTACAGTCATTCCCTGAAGCTGTTTAAAAACTTTTCTCATGTTGTCCATAACCACCACCATTCTAATTTTATTCACTAACTCTTCCCCTCTAGCATTCCTTTGAGTCTCTACCTCCAAATCCAGCTCCACCACCAACCCACTAACACACATTCTTAGTTTTCCCGCACACAGATAACCCCTCTTGAGATCTCTGAGCGACACAAAGGAGACTCTGCTTACTTTGTAAATTCCAAATAATTTCTTTTCCCTTCTTTCTCCTTTTCTCATTGCTTCGGTAGTAATATCTCATTCTCTCAACATAACCCTCCAATGTACCCCTGCTTTTTCAGTGCAGTCTATTAAACAAGGCTTGTGTGACTTAATAGAAATGGTGTGCCTAGGAATTGACCTACAGCATGTCTATCCCTCTAGCAGCAGCCTTTCTGCTAAGATTAAGTGTGTGTATATGTATATAGTATTAAAAAAAAAAATTAAAAAAAAAAAAAACCCTGATGGCATAGTGGTTAAGTGCTATGGCTGCTAACAAAAGGGTCGGCAGTTTGAATCCACCAGGTGCTCCTTGGAAACTCTATGGGGCAGTTCTACTCTGTCCTATAGGGTCGCTGTGAGTCAGAATCCACTCGACAGCACTGGGTTTTTGGTTTGGTTATACACATACACATACCATATGTAAAAATTTTTAGACATTTTAAACACAGCAGTGTAGTATAATATGATATGTAACATAACATAACGTATAACATAATATAACATAAATATAATAGGTAAAACATATAGTTTCAGGGTCAGGTAGACATGCATTCTCAGTTCTGACGCTTCTTGTCTGCATGACTTAGTCATTTGAATTATCTAAACTACAATTCCCTGATCTGTAAAATGGGAATGATAATAATAACTGACCTTATAGAGTAGCAAAGACAAAGTAATAAAGTTTTTTTTTAACATTTATCACAATGCCAAAAAGTAAACAGTACTATTAGTAATCGTATTATAATTGGTATTATTCACACATATTAAGTCTCTACTAGAGTTTTTTGGTGAGTCTGGGCAAAATACATGGACAGTGCTATTTTTATGAGGGAATAAATACCAAATAACAAACAGTCTTAAACCAATTTTTTCATAACACAGTCTGCTACTTTCTGTATAAAAATAACGTTAAGTGATAAAAAAGTGATATCATTGATTCTCTGGCCCTTTGTCAAGAATGTACATGAATTCATCTGTTTCTTAAACTTCTGCAAAGAATCTGACATAGTTTAACCCTTTCTTGACAAACTAAAAGAAGTCAAAATTTTTTCTAAGACACATGTTTTCCATCAAAACCTTGTAAGTAGATATATGGAAAAATGTCAAAAATGTAATCTTGTCTTGCTTTAATAGAAACATTTTCTAATAAATCTGGGGGAAAAAAGGTATGCTTTAACTCATTACAAATTAAATTGTGTCAAAGATTCATGCCAGGAAACATGTATTTATGTCAATAAACCTGATAATTAAGATGTTAGGAAATAGAACGTTGAGCCAATGTCTGTAATCTATTTCTTATTTAAGCTTATTAACCCTCCTTATGACCCATTTGACTGAAATCCCTCAACACATTTTTGCTTTGTTGCAGTCCCTCTATATATTTGCCTCTGTAAATGGAAATAACTAATTTATGATATTTGTGTGGCTAAGTAGGATTTGATAAAAGTATAGACCTTAAACTCAGCTGAATGTATGACTAAAAGAATGAATCTAGAATAATGCTTTAGACCCATTCACCTATAACAGTGCTTTGCTCCAAACTGCTTCCTTTGAGAATAATAAGAAATTGTTATCAGAAGTCAAAAAATATCTTTTATTCAATACCTATATGCATGTGAATCCATATATACTTTCCATGACCATATATTAAATGCAAATTTAAGGTTGGGTGGAGTCTGATTGGAGATGAAATGTTATTATTTTTGATGTCCTGTGAAAACCTAGCTAGGTAAGTTGTCAGTAATGCTTACAGCCTGCTGTCTTGATAAAGCTTTCTGTGTTCTTCTTATTATCTAAGGGACATAAGCTTTTCTTTGACCCATTCAAGTATTAAAAGTAGTAGATAATATATTCTTTACTGTTCATTGAAAATTTTGGTTAAACAGAATTTACTGAGAATTGTTAATATGATTAAAAGCTTTAATTTAAAATCTTTAATAAAAACTGTTTTCTTTTTTTTTTAATATAATAATATCGGTGTAAAATGATTGGAAACCCTGGTAGCAAAGTGGTTAAGAACTACGGCTGCTAACCAAAAGGTTGGCAGTTTGAATCCATCAGGTGCTCCTTGGAAACCGTATGGGATAGTTGTACTCTGTCCTATAGGGTCGCTATGAGTCAAAATTGACTCAACGGCAACAGATTATAAAATAATTAGAAGTGGCTATAAAATTTGGAAAATAAGAACACTCATGTTTTGCTAGCTTGATCAAGACAAATCAAATAATAGCAGGATCTTTCAAATTGTTTATTATTATTTTTTTAAAGGATGGATAGATTTTTCTCAATTTTAAGATTTTTTCACTTTAGCTTTCCTTAAGCCTTTGGCACTGCTTGATGGCACAGTGGCTAAGCTATGGGCTGCTAACTGAAAGGTCAGAGGTTCAAACCCACCAGCCACCCTGCAGGAGAAAAATTAGAAAGATGTGGCAGTCTGAATCCATAAAGATTTAGGGCCTTGGGAACCCTACAGGACAGTTCTACTCTGTCCCTCAGGGTCACTATCAGCTGGAATCGAGTCAATGGCAGCGGAGTTGTTTTTCTGGGTATTAGAAAGTGAGAGCAGATTACAAAATGAATGAACACGTTGCAAAATGGATATCAACAGAACAACTTGGAAATAGCTGATCATGGTAAACTTAAAAGCCCAATGATTTAATTTTCATTCAAGTATTATAGAGATGTTTATTTTCTACCAGCAAAAATAGTTTTTAATTTATGTCATGGAATTTTTATGCCAATATTTCATGTGGTAATGCCAAAAAAGAAAAAAGGCAGGATGACACTCATGTATTACACTTCTGGCCCCATCTGAGATTCACTGGTGTATAAAATGAAAGCTTTATATGTGTGTGTATATATACATATCACAAAGTATTGCCCATAGCCTTTTCTATATTTTTAACAAATAACCAAGAAACACTTGATATGCCCTAGAAGGTATCTACATAACCTGGAAAGTGTGTAAGTGTTTGTATGTGTGCATGAGTGAGAGGCAGAGAGAGGGATTCAACATTCTGAATAACAGTTTGTTCTATCATTTTCTCCTTTGCCTGAAATATATAAAAGTTAGTTTTGGTCAATGTATTTTTAACAGACAGTTTTGATAGATGAGTGTAATAATTCTTTTAAGAGAGTGCCCCCATTTTTTTATCAGCAATTTAAAAGTGTGAGTATTCACTGTAGTTGATAAGAAACCCAACAGAGATTTATCTATAGACACCAGCTGATGCCCAAGAAAGGCCTCACAGGATGTCATTCGTCGTGGTGGCCATGAGGTTGTAGGGGCTGAACTATTGTTTTCAGATTCAGAAACATGATTTGGTTACTACACTCAAATCTAATAAGTTACTTGAGACCTAGCATACTTATGAAATCATAAGTGATCCTCTAGGAAAACTCAAATATTTGTAGTTTCTGCTTTTATATCTTCACAGACTCTTTCTCTCACTGGATGCCCTCTCCTAAGTGTTTTCCTGACAAACTGTGTTAAATCCTTCCAGGCTCAGCTCAAATATTACCTTTACTGCAACTTATTTTCTGCCTTTTGGGTTCTTCTTATATGCCATCCTGTATTTCATATATAACTTTATAATAATAATATTCTTTTTTTAATTTTCTTGTTTATTTATTTATTTTTTCTGCCTCTCTTACAATGTAAGACACTACCGTATGTCTTATTGTGCTTAGTTGCCATTGAGCCGATTCCGACTCATGATGATCCTATGTGGGCATAGTAGAACTGCTCCATAGGGTTTTCAAGGCCATGACCTATAGAAAACAGATCACCAGGAATGTCTTCAGAGGCAACTCTGGGTAGTTGGAACTGGCAAAGTTTTGGATAGTAGTCAAGCGCTTAACATTGCACCACCAAGGGACCATAGGAAGCCAGGTAACTTCATATCTGTGTTACTGACATTTGCGATAGTTTCTGAAAAGTCAACAGTCAAAAAATATTTGTTATAGGAATCAAAGGCTGATTGAAAGAAAGAAGAGACTAATGCATAAATAAAAGTGTCAACTTCATGCCAAAGTATTTATTTGCTTGCAAACTATGTATATAAGGACATCAGCATTTATTGAACAGATTGTTGTCTTCTGCAGCTATTTAAACAGCAAATGCGGAATTAGGGCAAAGCAAAACGAATATATAAAGGGATTAAGTGGGATAGCCCAATCCATATATACATACTTTTGTGTATATATATATATATATATGATACATATATGTACACGTATACATGAGCGCTGGTGGTTCAATGGTTAATGCTTAGGAGCTGGGCTGCTAACCAAAAAGTTGACAGTTCAAATCTACCAGCCGCTCCTTAGAAACCCAGTTCTACTCTGTCCTATAGAGTCACTATGAGTAGGAACAAACTATATATATATTTCATACAGATATAGACCCAAGCCATGGTATTTTCAACCGCCTCATATTCATATGAAAGCTGAACAATGAATAAGGAACACCAAAGAAGAATTGATACCTTTGAATTATAGTGTTGATAAAGAATATTGAATATATCATGGACTGCCAGGAGAATGAACAAATCTGTCTTGGAAGAAATATAGCTAGAATGTTCCTTAGAAGCCAGGGTGTTGAGAGTTTGTCTCACATATTTTGGACATGTTATCAGGAGGGACCAATACCTGGAGAAGGACATCATGCTTGGTAAAGTAAAGGGTCAGCAAAAAAAGGAAGACCCTCAATGAGATGGATTGACACCATGGCTGTAACAATGCACTCAAACAGAGCAACAATTGTGAGGATGGTGCAGGACTGGGCAGTGTTTCATTCTGTTGTACATATGGTTGCTATGAGTTAGAACTGACACGGCAGCACCTAACAACAACAACATCTATCTCTATGTCCATCTCTATCATCTATCTCTATCTCTGTCACTATATCTACGTCATCTATATCACCTATATCTCCTTTACCACCTATATCTCTATATCTGTATATATCAGCACGGTAGAGCCATATCCAGCAGCCAGACAGGAATACTCCTGCTGCTCCATAGTCTGTGCATTCAGTAAGACTTACCAAGGCCAAAAATTCAGTTTGTGGGTAGGGGAAGGGGAAAGGAAGACTCAATTCTTCTCTATTTTAAACAACTTCACCCTCCCCTCACACATACTTCTGTTTTCAACTTAAATTTTCATCCAGTATAATACTTTTGTTTAAGTATTGATTATATTTTCAGACTCTTTTTTTAAAAAATCCAACGTTGGAATTCAATTTTGTTGTATTATTAATAAGATAATTTTTTTTTTTTTTTTTTTTTGCTTTAACAAACAAATTATTTTCTCATAGTTCGGGAGGCTGGAAGTTTGAGTTCAGAGTGCTGGCTCTATGTGAAGGCTTTCTTTCTCTGTCAGCTCTGGAGGAAAGTCCTTGTTTCTTTTAGCTTCTGCTCCTGGGGAATCTTCATGTGAGTTGGCATCTCTCTTCCCCCATCTCTGCTTCCCCGATTTCTTGCTTTTAATCTCTTTTATATCTCAAAAGAGATTGACTGAAGATACACCCTACACTAACACTCTCTCATTAACATAACAAAGATAATCTATTCCTAAATGGGATTATAATCTCAGACATAGAGGTTAGGATTTACAATGCATATTTTTGGAGGCCATAGTTCAAACCATAACATCCTACCCTTTGGCCCTCAAACTCATGTCCTTCCTACATGCAAAACACATTTATCCCATCACATCATCCCAAAAGTTTTAAATCAACTCCAAGTCTGAAATCTAACCTTCTGAATCATCTAAATCAAATATGGGTGAGACTTTAGGCACATTCCATCCTGAAGCAAAATTCCTCTTCATTTGTGAACCTGTGAATCTAGACTGCAAGTTATCTGTTTCCAAAACACAATGGTGAAAAAGGTACAAGGTAGACATTTCTGTCACAAATGGGAGAAATTGGAGGAAAAGAAGGGATAATGGGCACCAAGCAAGTCCAAAACTCAGCAGAACAAATTACATTAGCTGTCAAGGCTTGAAAATATTCCTCTATTCTGAGACTATCTAAGCAATGGCCCTGCCTTCCAGACTCTAGGTTTGGCCACACTCTCTGGATTCTGTGTGGAGACCCCTCAGCCCTGGACTTCAGCTCTGCCTTCCAGGTCCTCTGAAATGCCAACTCTGCTTCCTTGGCTATAGGCAACTCCTTTATTCTAGCCCATCTTCGTGGCAACCCAACACCCTCTTCCTCAGCAAGTCCCTTTCTTCTGCCCTTTGGACATGGCAGCCGCACACCCTCAGCTATGGATGGTGACCTCATCCTTTTGGTACAGCTTAACAGCAGCCCACACTGTGGAACCAGTTGGTGAAGATCTGTCTCTTTGAAACCTAGGAGGCCATGGCCCAACTTGTTGAAACCAAGAATGCTTTGCTTCCTGTGCTCCGTCCAACAACTCTGCTAGTCTCTGAGCTACTCCAGAGATGGTCCTTTTCTTTTCTTGGAAAACAACAGATGTAACTCCTTTGGCCTGTTTCTTGCCTGTAGAATTCCAAGAGGCAGACAATTTCCTTTCCTTTCATTCTTTCTCTGTCCCCTTCAGCCTAAGCTGATGGGTTTTCTGCAGTGTAGTTGGTTAGTTTCATCAGTCACAGGCTTAATCTCTTTAATGAAAGATTGTGTAGACACATCCTTGGTGAACATTCTAGAACCAGTGTCCTTAGTTTGTATAGCAGATTTTTCCAAATATTTAAGTTCTGTTTTAATTTTGCACAGTTCATTTTTAAGCTCATCTCTTTTCTCCTGCATTTTAATATAAGCAGCAAGGAGAAACCAAGCAGCCCTTTTAAGGTCTTGCCTAGAAATATCATCAGCCAGATATCCAAGTTCATCATTTACAAGTTCTACCTTCCACCACACATTTGAACGTAATTCAAACAAGTTCGTTGCTACTACGTAAAAAAAAAAAAAAAAAAAAAAAAATTTGACCTTTCTCCATTGTCTAATCACGTGTTCATCATTTTCTTTTAAAGCCTCACCAGAAACACATTTTAACATCCATCTTTTTAGCAACATTCTGTTGCTAGTGCCATATGTATTCTCTGAGACCATAGAGACTTTCTTTACAGCTCTCCTCACTTCCTTCTGAGCCCTCACTAGAATTGCCTTTGAAGTTCACAATTCTACCAGCAATCTATTCAAGGCAATCTAGAGTGAGGTAATACTTTTAAAGTGCTTAGTATAGTGTCTTGCATTGGGGAAATCTCCTGCAAAAGACATCTTTAAAGTGGTGAAAAGCAAAGATGTCACTTTGAGGACTAAGATGCTCCTGACTTAAGCCATGGTATTTTCAATCACTTTATAAGTATGCAAAGCTGGACAATGAATAAAGAAGACCAAAAAAGAATTGATGCCCTTGAATTATAGTGTTGGTGAAGAATATTGAATATACCACGGACTGCCAGAAAAATGAACAAATCTGTCTCGGAAGAAGTACAGCCAGAATGCTCCTTAGAAGCAAGGATGGCGAAACTTCATCTCACATACTTCAGACCTGATTATCAGGACACGATTACCATGCTTGGTAAAGTAGAGTGTAAATGAAAAACAGGGAGACCCTCAACTAGTTGGATCGACGCAGTGGCTGCAACAATGGGCTCAAGCATAACAACGATTGTGAGGATACACAGGACTAGGCAGCATCTTGTTCTGTTATACATAGGGTAGTTATCAGTCAGAACCTACTTGTCGGCACCTAACAATAGCAAAGGTATGGTATCTAGCACCCAATAAAAACAGAAAGCCAAACCCATTGTGGTCGAGTCAATTCTGAACCATAGCAACACTAGAGGACAGAGTAGAAGTGCTCCATAGAATTTCCAAGGAGCAGCTGGTGGATTTGAACTGCCAACTTTTGGTTAGCAACCTAGTAGCCATATCACTTAACCACTGTGTCCCAGGGCTCCACCCAGTAAACACTATATATTGCTAAGAAATAAAATGGAGTCTTATTTTCATGTGATTTTTTTTAATGTAGTGCAATATCTATGTTATGTGTTAATTTCTGCTAGGGTCACTGACATCCCATGAATGATAATTACATCTTTGTTTCCTTGAAAGCTATCGGGGCTGAAATGTGAAGATAAAATTTATAAGAGATGTCAAAACAACATGTGCTGAATCAATCTTTTTGAAAATATTTTAAATCTATTTAATTGTTTCTGGTTGAATTAACCCACAAACTCAAGAAAATAACAGTATTTGTGCTTGTTGTTGTTTTCAGGTGCCATCGTGTCACTTCCAACTCATAGCAACCCCAAGTGACAGTGTAGAACTGCCTCTAGGGCTTTCTAGATGGCAAACTTCATGAGAGCAGATTGTCACGTCTTTCTCCTGTGGAGCCTCTGGGTGAGTCTGAACCTCCACCCTTTTGACTTGAAGATGAGTGCTTAACCACCAGACATCCTTGTTTTTGTATTTAGATACTCACTAAAGATGAAATTAACTAGTACAAAGCAAGATTATGACACTTTTAATTTAATTATAGAAGTCATTCATTTTTATATCTATTTCTAATGATTCAGTCCTTTAGAAATGATTGTGAGACATAAATAGTGTTTAATTTTGTGTGTGAAGAGTGACACTTCTACCTCTGCCACTAGCAAGTTCTGTGGTCTTGACCAAAAACATGCACCTCTGAATATTTATTATTTCTTTTGTGAAATAAATAAATTAAATTAATTAATTACAATTTCCTTACAGGTGTAAGAATTGATTGTTGAATCCTTTGACAAGAGTACTCATAGGGGTACAGGAAACATAAAGTTACCATAAAATGACCATAGCAACACAGCACAATTTTATTCAGGGCAATTTACCTCTTGATAGATACTCCTTACTCTGGTAACGTTCATCATTTAAACTGACACCTGCAAGCTCAAAGCTCAATTAGAAGTGATTAGAAGCACATTAGAAAAAATTATAAGGCTATATGTAGACATATGAAAAAACTAACGCTTCAAGACCGGATTGCAAATGCCTGTTTATTCTTCTGTGACTCACATTATAATTAATGCATTTTGGGGGATGAGAACGTATCATATTCATTGTTGTTGCTTCAGTGTCACATGAATAGTAGGAATATAATACCTATTGAATGAATGAGTAACCGAATGAATACATAAATAGAAATTTTATGTAAATCATATATGTATACATATACCTTCTTGCTATCACTTGGAAACATACAGATAACTTACATTTTTATAATTTTTTATATATGAATACAAGAAATTTAAATGATTCAGGGAACAGTTGTGAACATCAAATGAAAACAAACCCATTGCCATCTAGTTGATTCCAACTCAGTGATCCTATAGGATGAAATAGAACTGTCCCCATAGGATTTCCAAAGAGTGGCTAGTGGATTCAAACCACTGACCATTTGGTTAGAGGTCAAATGCTTAACCACTGTGCCATATGAATACCAGAAATTTAAAAGACTCAGGGAACAGTAGTGAAGTAGGTCAAAGTTGCATTAATATCTTCAGGGCTCTTTGTGGCCTGAATCCCTTGGCTACATTCCCAGACATCAATGCCTGCATTTTCTGTCATACGTTCCCTTCCCCCATCCATGGTTGCCTTCGCCCAAATGTATGTGCGTGTGTTTGTGCATGGGTATAGGTGTATGTAATATACTAAGGATGATAGGAAGATATGTCCGATAAAGAAGATACCGATACATTTTGTTGAAAATATTTATATCTGAGTGCTTCGAATTGTGTGTAATAATAAGTTAGGTATTGTTAAGAACTAAAAAAAATTAGTGTGACATGGTTCCTCAGTTTCAGAGCATAGGTTCTAATAGAAAGGTTTGTACAGCAGGGAACATGCAGACTTGTTAGTAACTGATGTTAACTTCCACTGCACCAGTGTTTGCCTACTCACTTATTACTTATGGCTGGCCCTCCCTCTGTAGTCAAATTTCCACCTTCTTAGCTGAATGGCAGCTGACTTATTGCACCCCTCACAGCAGAACCAACACAAGCTTACTACTTCTGCTACTTATACTAGTTCTTGCAGAAACAAGAAAGATTTCGGACAGTAAAATGTCCATTTCTATCAAAACGTTTGAATCATAACAACTAGGCAAATGTTAATTTCCTTGGAAAATTACCCATTCTCTTTTTAATTGTAAATTTATTTTAAATTAGACAAAAATGATAGATATTTGCAAATCTTACCAAACCAGTGAAATAATCTGTATACATTTGGAGGTTCCTAATGTGAGTGTCATTAGGAACCTTAGTCATTAATTTGATTTGGATTCTGAAAAGTAATGGAGATCTATTAAACAAGAATTTCAACTGTGCTTGTAATTTCAATATAACAAGAGCTGCAGAGTTTCTAATACTAGGAAGAGCCACTGTTGTTATAATAAGGATATTGCCTTCCTAGTCATCTGCACATTCCGGAAAGCAAAATAGGGAACCACTCTGCTCTCACGCACAATCCTCTTACCCCCTCTCCAAAATAAAATACTCATTGAAGAGTGATTGTCTTGAGAATTGGACTTACTGTTTTATAAAAAAAAAAAAAAAAAAACTAATTTAGAAATAATATAAAAAGCCTATAGCCTCTGGCAACTGCTTTTGATGTAGAGTAGGTTGCTTTCCAACTCTCCTTTGCCAATTGAGAAAAGCCTAGATGGTGAAATCTCTGCATTTCCTTCTGCTGTGGGACTACCTATAGCCCCTGTAAGGCTGAGCAGGTCAGATCAGCAGAACACTTGTAACATACAGAGGAGGTTTGCTCTGTTCAAAGAAATGAACAGTGTAGCAATAAGCATTATCTTATCAGTATTCTGCACCACCATCTTAGCATGAAGAAGAAAAATGCAACAGTGAACCTAAAAAGAAGACAAAAGGTGATGACTCAGAGGAAAAAAAAAGTTTCTTCTTAATTGAGCTCAAAAGTAAGATAAGAGAGGAAAACAGTCCCATCATTTGCTCTTTATCAGATAATTTTCAATGATCTTGAAGCATGTATGTTTGTATAACATGCAATTTTAGTATACTAGACGGAAAACAGTAAGTTAGAGGTAAAGATTTATTAGTGTTGTCAATGAGGCTGAGTAACAACTGTGAGATAGAGCTGTCAAAGCTACTCAGAGAAGCAGAGGTTGGGACCACCTTGGGCTAACCAAATTCACCACCATAGTACCACCCATGCAGTCTACAAACCGTGGAATTATTTTGACAATTCTCTCATCTGTTTCTATATATAATTCTAAATTTGGATTTTTTTTTTCTGTTTGCTTAATATTTTTCGTAAGATTTTTTTCCCCTCAATTAGCTATCTCTCAAAGCCTAATTCTCTCTAATATGTACTCAAATCCTACTTCAGTAATTCCACTTAATCGTCTTATAAACTGCTGTAAGAGCGTTCAAATTACTTTTCCTCCCTCCAGTTTCAGTCAATAAGTGTTTTCCTTGAAGCCATTGTCTTCCTCAAAAGTTATCTTCATAATGCCACTTGCCTATTTGAGAAACTTCAGAAGGTTTATATGCCATATTTAATCAAGACAGGGGCAAATATTATTTTATAAATATTTACAATTCTCCATTACCCCCCTGTGGAGAAGAGTTGATCCTGAGAAAAATTCTTTTTCTTTTTTTCCTTTCAGAGATGAATGCTGTAATTCATAGATTGAAGAAACAGATATGGAGCTAAAATGCCCTATAACAGGTTGGTCATTGATCATCTAGAGTCTGGAAACCACATAAGTCTTTCTCTCCCCACTTCTGCCGTCTGACTCATCCTTTGCCTGTGGACAAATCAGTTTCCAAAGACCTCTGAACAGAGCATGGGATGTTGGAAATCTAATGGTGGATGAGACCCATGAAGGAAATACCCCTAAGCAAAGCAGAGGAGCCCTGGTGGTGCAGTGGTTAAGAGCTTGGCTGCTAACCAAAAGGTCCGTGGTTCGAATCCACCAGCTAATCCGTGGGAGAAAGATGTGGCAGTGTGCATCTGTAAAGATTTAAAGCCTTGGAAACCTTCTGTTGTAGTTCTACTCTGTCCTATAGGGTAACTATGAGTCAGAATCGACTCCACTGCTGTGGGTTTCAGGTGTTGGCAAAGTAGCACTGGACATGTTTTTTTGGATATTTTCCTGTGAGCTAAGGCATGACTAAATAATCCAAGAAGCTGGACTATATGAAGAAGAACGGGGCATCAGGATTGAAGGAAGACTCGTTAACAACCTGTGTTATACAGATGATACAATCTTGCTTGCTGAAAGTGAAGAGGACTTGAAGCACTTACTAATGAAGATCAAAGACCATAGCCTTCAGCATGGATTTTACCTCAACATAAAGAAAACAAAAATCCTCACAACTGGACCCATAAGCAACATCATGATCAATGGGGAAAAGATTCGAGTTGTCAAGGATTTCATTTTACTTGAATCCACAATCAACACCCATGGGAGCAGCGATCAAGAAATCAAAAGACACATTGCGTTGGGTAGATTGGCTGCAAAAGACCTCTTTAAAGTGTTGCAAAGCAAAGGTGTCACCTTGAAGACTGAGTTATGCCTGACCCAAGCCATGGTGTTTTCAATCGCCTCCTGTGCATGCAAAACCTAGACAACGAATAAGGAAGACAGAAGAATTGGCACCTTTGAACTGTGGTGTTGGAGAAGAATATTGAATATACCATGGACTGCCAAAAGAATGAACAAATCTGTCTTGGAAGAAGTACAACCAGAATGTACCTTAGAAGCAAGAATGATAAGACTATGTCTCACGTACTTTGGACATGTTGTCAGGAGGGATCAGTCCCTGGAGAAGAACATCCTGCTTGGTAAAGTAGAGGGTCAGCAAAAAAGAGGAAGACCCTCAATGAGATGTATAGACAGTGGCAGCAAGGATGGGCTTAAGTATAACAAATATTGTGAGGATGGTGCAGGAATGGGCAGTGTTTCGTTCTGTTGTACATAGAGTCATTATGAGTCGGAGTGGACTCAATGGCACCTAACAACAATAAAATAAAAAAAAAAAAAACCCACTGCCTTCGAGTCGATTCTGACTCATAGCGACCCTATAGGACAGAGTAGAACTGCCCGATAGGGTTTCCAAGGAGCGCCTGGCAGATTCGAACTGCTGACCTCTTGGTTAGCAGCCATAGCACTTAACCACTATGCCGCCAGGGTTTCCTAACAATAATAAAGGCATGATTAAATATATCACCATTATTACAGATATTTAAAGCTTAGTTTAGGAAGTTCTGCTATAAGATATATCATGTAATGCATTTTCTTCCACACCAATTTGAAGTCTTCTCATTTCTCTCTCCCCAAGAAACCCTATGTAAACGCCACATTATTCTTCACACATTTCAGATTTAGTCTTATTTGTATCCCTCCATTTTCTACACTAGGACAGTTACTGGTCTCTAGGCAGGCACACCTGGCTTAAGGGAACCTATTAATACTCATATTTTAAGCTCTATCATTGGAGATTTTGAGTCATAGGTGCAGCATTCAGCTTCTCATGAGATTAAATCATCAGTGAAGAGAGCTAAGAATGCAGCTCACCATAACGGCCAAGTTGTTGAGTTTAGGATGAAAGAAATTGAAGAACGGCCTGATGGGAACTCTCATAGTTCTTGGTATACAACTTAAAAGTTGGAGGTAAATTATGATGACTGCTTTTGAGAACCAAACAGAAAGGACGCACTATTCTAAATTGAGTGTTTAAAATGGTAAGCTAGATGTGCAAGACATTATATATGATCAATAGTTTTAGACAGTATTAGAAACAACATCCGCAAATTGTCATAAAAATTCTAAAGGCAATGAGTTCATTCCTCAAAGGAGAGAGAAGTGTGAAAAACTTCCTTGGATATGTTCAGGACACATGCCTTGCCTCACAGTCTGGACCTGGCCTTTAGAGTGCTGAACTCAAAAGAAGGTGCACCATATTTAACCCACATGCCCCTGAAAAGACAGGAAGTTGTGGAAGTGCAAATCAAAGGAAAGAAACTAAATACATGCGTCTTAGGTACAAATATTACTTAAATGTTACTATAGTTGATAAGAGCTGGAGAGGTTGGGTCCAAGAAAATCTAGAAGGTGGAGGAAAGCTGACAATAGAGAGAGCTCAGCCTTAAGAATTATATACATGGAATAAAAAATGAATATGCCTCTATTTCTCTACCAGAACCTTTAACTCAGTGGTTCTCAATTCTTACTGTATACTAAAAACTCTTGGGTGAGCTCTAAAAAAAAAAACCAATGCCTGAGCTCCCTCCTCCCCCACCACTTAATTACATCCAAAACTACAGACATGCTGCCTGGGTATCATTCATCAGTTGTTAAATCCCCAGGACTTTTTAACGTTCAACCAGGGTTGAGAATAGCTGACTGAACTTGGAAGAACACATGGCAATGTTGAGAGTTGTCTTAATTTCTAATGAAGTAATGAACTATAGGTCCTAGGAAAAAGAGAAGTTTTCTGCTCACTTATGCAGATGTCAGTGACCTTGATGATATAAGACAAGGGCTTGAGGAGGGCAGTGGGAAAGTGCAAGGAAAGCTGTAGCAGTGGTTGAGCAATTTATACAGCAGTGATGTTGGACACACCTAGACTTCTCCAGAACCCTCTCTGGTGGGGAAAAAAAACAAAACAAACAAACAAAAATCTTTAGAAACAAAAATCTTTAGAAACAAAAGAAGAGAGGCATCTTCTCTGGTTATATCCAGAGAAGACCAGAAACAAGACTTCAGAGGCAGATTTGCAGACCTGGGAGCAACTAGGTATGATTCACCTTTGAAGTCAAGTTTTTAATAAATTAGATCATAAAAATAGGCAGATTCCAAATCCCAGTTCAGAGTCATCTTAGAGCCAGACAGGGGCCTCCTCAGAGACAATGTATGCAGAGGCTTAGTTATATTCTGGTTACATAACTGAATCTACATTCCTTGATGTAAAAGTGAAAGCCACTATTAATTTGTCATTACCATTTACCAAACTGCTTGCTTGTTAGAACACAAAATCATTTCAGTCAAGCCTGTTTTTTGTTTTTCTGGTTTGTATGCTATTTTGAATATTTTTATCATCTTGGCAATTCTTCCCTTTTCTCACTCCATCTCCTCATAACAAATTAATTGGATAATTTTAACCCTGGTTGTTTTACCTAGCTTGATAGATTAATCGGCTTCTTCATCTTAGTGTTCATTCAATATTTATCAATTATTCTACTTTTTTTTTTTTTTTTTTTTGCATTTCTCACATGTAGTCTTTGGTAAATGGTTTCTTTATTTTTACATGTCTTATGCCATCAATTGGAAACAATATACCAGCTCTTACAAAGCTGCTCCTAGATTCCTGCTAAAGAAGTAATTCATACTAATACAAATTGAAAGTCATGGTTTCAATCTAGCACCCAGACTCTCCTTCACTGCTCCTAGCACTCCTCACTCTATTCTTTTTTTTTTTCAGTTTTTGTTGTGCTTTAAGTGAAAGTTTACAAATCAAGCCAGCCCCTCACATAAAAACCCACACACACCCGCTACATACTCCCAACTGCTCCCCCGCCAGTGAGACAGCCTGCTCCCTCCCTCCACTCTCTCTTTTCGTGTCCATTTCATGAGCTGCTATCCCCCTTTACCCTCCCACCCCCCTCCAGGTAGGAGATGCCAACATAGTCTCAAGTGTCCACCCATTCCAAGAAGCTCACTCTTCACCAGCGTCCCTCTCCAACCCATTGTCCAGTCCAGTCCCTGTCTGAAGAGTTGGCTTTGGGAATGGTTCCTGTCCTGGGCCAACAGAAGGTCTGGGGACCATGACCTCTGGGGCCCTTCTAGTCTCAGTCAGACCAATAAGCCTGGTCTTTTTACAAGAAGTTGGCGTCTGCATCCCACTGTTCTCCTGCTCCCTCAGGTGTTCTCTGTTGTGTTCCCTGTCAGGGCAGTCATCGGTTGTAGCCAGACACTACCTAGTTCTTCTGGACTCAGGCTAATGTAGTCTCTGGTTTATGTGGCCCTTTCTGTCTCTTGGGCTCATAATTACCTTGTGTCCTTGGTGTTCTTTATTCACCTTTGATCCAGGTGGGTTGAGAACAATTGATGCATCTTAAATGGCTGCTTGCTAGCGTTTAAGACCCCAGACACCGCTCTCCAAAGGCCTCACTCTACTCTTTAATCAAACCTTTCAAACCTGTATCACTGATTACTGCTCTTTCCACAACAATATGACTTCTCTTTATCCAATACCCTTACCTCTACTTTACAGAAAAGGCAGACAAAATTATTTGGCAACCTATAGCTTTCTCACGACATTCCCTTCTATTCCCTGCTTGTCTTTCCTAAGAGAAGAATCATCCTTTGTCCATGTCAAGTCCTTCCATCTCTCCTCTGGATCCCATACACACCAGCTTCTTGAGGACCTTGCTCCAGGGATACTTCCTTTCAGTTCCCATACCTTCTGTCTTTCTTATCAGGCCACCGCTCGACAGTTAATGTGTTCAAGTCTTTCCTGTCTTTAAAGAAGACAAACATGCAGACCACTCAACCATTCAAAAATATCATTCAATTTTATAACTCCTTCTCTTTATTGCCTCATATCTTTTATTTTCAGAGTTTATTTCCTTAAAATAGCAATTTACAGAAATTTAAAAAAATTACTTTTTATTCCATAGGGATTACTCGGTTGTGTTTCCTTGAGTTGATTCCGACTCATAGCAACCCTATAGGACAAAGTAGAACTGCTCATAGGATTTCCAAGGGGGTAACCTTCATGGAAGCAGACTGTCACAGCTTTCTCTTGCAGAGCAGCTGGTGAGTTCAAACAATGACTTCTGTGGTTAGCAACACAGTGCTTAACCACTGTGTAACCAGGGCTCCTTAAGATTACCCTAGTGCATCCTTGTTGTAAAAACATAAACATTATAGGTAAAGTTCAATTTTCTTTTGACCATCACACCTTTCCAACTCTCCAGAGATAACTACTAATAAACATTTTAGTGTGTATCTTTCCTGACCTTTTCTTATGCCCTTACATGCAATTGTTATGTGCCTTTGAAATATATAGAATTGGTATCATTTTGAAGCTTACTTTTTTCACTTAAGGATAGGTTTCAGAGATATTACCATGTCAGGACATATTATTTTTCTTTATTCTAAAAAATTTGCGTCGCAATTTCTCATGGTAAGGTTACATCATGTTGTTTGTTCTCCTATTGATGGGCATTGCAATATTTGTATATTACAAACAAAGCAGCAATGAATATTCTACTACAGACACTTTGCATACTTGTGGGGATATTTTTGAGACTATATTTTAAGCAACAGTATTACTCGGTCATAGAATATGTGCATGTACAATTTTAATCAACCATGTTAAAATGTTTCCCAAAATTTACCAACTTAATATCTCACTGATGGAGTATGAAGATGCCTATTTCTCCATATCATAATTAAAAAATATTAAATATTAATATTTTGAAAAACATTGAAGAGGGAGCATGAATTACCATATAAAAAGATGTTAGCACAAGCAATCAGGTAAATGCAAATAATATTAAAAACGAGACTCATCCTTTCTGCTATCAAAATGGCAAAAGAATTAAATGATTGACAAAATCAAATACCGGTAACCACTAAGGAAAACAGAAGCTAGCATACATTGCTGTTAACCCATTGCCTTCAAGTCGATTCCAACTCATAGTGGCCCTGTAGGACAGAGAACTGCCCCATAGGGTTTCCAAGGAGCTACTGGTGGATTCTAACTGCCAACCTTTTGGTTAGCAGTCACATCACTTAACCACTGTTCCACCAAGGCTCCAAGAATGGTAAATTAAGACAATGTCTTTGGAAATAAGTTTGACGGTGTCAATTAAAGCTCAAAAGTGTACAGTTAATAAGCATACGAAAACTATAACCTACAAATTCTACCTATAAATATCTACCCTAGCAAAACTTTTATATTTGCACAGGTGACATGTATAAGGATGTTATATTAGTAAGCTATTGTTTCACTAACGCTACATAACATATCTCCCCCAAATTCTGTGGCTTACAACAAGCATTCATTGTTCTTGCTTAAAGATCTGCAGGATTGCAGGGTTGGGCTCAGATTTGCTTCGTATGACTCTCACTGTCCTTACAACAGCTACTACCTAGCCCATTTTTTTTTTTTTTTTTAATAATGAATGGCATTGTTGAAAGAAATGAGTGGAAATAGGTAACTTTCCCAGAATTTTGTTTCTGAGTCAACGGTGTCACCATCATTCCATCTCTACAAATCAAATATGTAGGATTTTTCTAGGACACACCACTTCCCCAGACACACATCCCTAGCCACAGAGTAGAACTATGCACCATGGGTTTTCAAGTCTGTGACCTTTTGGAAGCAGATCACCAGGCCTGTTTTCTGAGGTACCTCTATGTGGGTTCGAACTGCCAATCTTTTGGGCAATTAGTCGAGTATTTAACCATTTGTGCTAGTATTGTCATTTCTGCTTGTTTTTAAAAAATTTTCTGTGGGAGGATGAGGGCATGGTCTTTCTTACTCTTCCATGATGGATTGATATTAATAGCTTTTTAATTGATATTCGTATACCATATTCCACTGGTATTCAGCTCTATAGACAAAGAGGTCATTTTAAAGCAGACATCTGATTACATCATTCCTTTGTTTGAAAACTTTGAATGGCTAACAATTGAGAGTAATATAAAATTCTAAATCCTAAACTCAAGATTCAAAGCTCCTGTGCCCTATGTGCTCTAAACCAATTGATATCCATTTAGGTGTCCATTAGAGTCACTAAGTTGTTCTGGGGCATGCAGAGGCCTGGTCCCCACATCAGAGCTTGGCAATCAGAATCTCTAGGGCTAAGGCCAGGGCCTCCCTATGTTTAAAATGCTCTCCTTGGTGAATATAATTGGTGCCAAATTTTGAAAACAATGAGTCTAAAACTATTAGTCCTAAAAGTGCCTTTTATAAAACTGGACAGTATTTTGGAAGTGTTTTCATATCTACTAACTTGTTGAAGTTTTTTAACTTGTTGAAATGAGGTAAAAACATTTTTATGAAATCCTCCAAAGATTTGTATCTATAAGACCATTCAAATGTTAAATTTATTAGTGAAACATGCATTGGTAATATTTTTATATGCATTATCTTTTTATTATTATAAAATATGTGTTCTCACAGAATTATTTCTATAAAGCTATCACCTCAATAATTGTATTTACTCATTATTTTATTCATAAATTTTCTGTTATTTTTATTCTGTTGATTATTTGAAGTCAATGATTGCCTTTCAATATTTCATAAGTACTCAGGTACGTGTTATAAGCATTTCAATTCCCTCTCATTTCTACACTTTTGTAAAGAGTTTCCATGGTGCTGAAAAAATGTAATTACTTTATAATCAAGAAATGTATTTTAATGCTGTTACAGACCTCTAGAGCAATGAAAACTTCTAATCTAAGATATTCCCTAGATAAGCTATGTTAGGAAGTGTCATCTGCATATGTTATTAATTTTCTCTTCTTAATCTCTGACCTCATTTACCTGTACTAAATTATATTTATCATTTACTTGAATAACGAAGGTAGAATATACTCAAATAATTTGTTAAAACATAAAATACAGATAACTCACAATGTACTTTACATGTAACGAAACTATGAAACTAGTAGACATTGCATAATATAGAAAAAGTATATTCAGTTATACAGCCATTCAACTTTTTAAATATTTTACTTTTAAATTGAATTATTTTAAGATTCATGTCTGACAAATGCAATGTTTTCACGTGGTTAATATTTCACCAACAAGAAGCTCCATTTTTATGCTGTAAGAAGGAACAGTACTTTCTTGAGCCAACTATAATTATTTAAGATCCACAGTATATTGGGAATGGGATGTTGTACTGACTGCCTATCTGCTTTGCACATGCAGACAGGCTGTGCCTCAAACTTCCAGAAGTCATAGGACTGCAATGAATAAGACATGTACACTCTTTGGCACCAACCGTTCTATGGGTGCTACGTTCATTTGTGATCTGGACACATTTGGAGTTCTCTGGACACATGAGACATGTAGTGTTTGCAAAGTGAAAGCCATTATTATAGCTTATACAAAGCAAACATTACACAGTATTAACAGATTCTCAAAGGTGAAATGCTTACCCTTGCCCAAATTACCCATGTCCCTTCCTATGTCTCTGGGAAGGCATGCCATGGTTCAGGTCAGATGCTGTGTTCATGACACCACTGCCTTCTACTACCACCACACTGCCCCAGACTGCTGCTAGGCTGTTGGGCCTCACTGGGTCTTGTCTTGCTGATGGAAAGACCTCTGAACAGGATTTCCTGAGCCTCTGTTGCTGCCTACCACCAAGCTACCCAGGCTAGTGAGGCTCTCGCCACCTCACTAGCCAGGCCCACGTTGCCCCGGGGTGGAACACAGCACACACTCAGGCCTCTCTTCTGCTCACAAGTGTTACAACTCTTTTAGCTCCACTGTTAAGCCCCCTCCAAGAGGTATCCCAGCTCTACTACCATGCTGTAGGAAGGCCACTGAACAGGATTCTTCAAGGCAACCCCTGTACAGGGCACACTTAGGCCTCGCCCTGCATGGGCAATTGTTACAGCTCTTTTAGCTCCACTGGTAAGCTTCCTGCGTGAAGGTGCTCAACTCTTTCAGTAGGCTGTCAAGCCTACTGTCACTGTGTCTTGCTGTTTCATGCCATCTTCAGTTTTACAGCTCTTTCTTCTGGGTCTAGGAAGTTCCCCGAGTCCTTGGTCCAAAGGACGCGCTCTATTCTAGACTCTTTTTGAAGGTCTGAGTTCCCATCAAGCCTCTGTGGGATTGGCCCTTACATAAGCTTCCATTCCATTGCCGTGGAGTCGATTCTGTCCCATATTGACCCTATAGGACAGAGTAGAACTGCCCCATAGAGTTTCCTAGGTTAGAATCTTTATGAAAGCAGACTGCTACATCTTTCTTTGATGTAGTAGCTGGTAGGTTCCAACCACTGGCCTTTGGGTTAGCAACCTAGCACTTAACCACTGCTCCACCAGGCCTTCTTTATCACATATGTTGCATATGATTTCTCAGAAATAATTAAATGAGAGGAATGTACCTTCTCTTGCCTTCCCTCCTTCCTGTCTAGAATGCATATGTAATGATCAGGCCTTTAGAAGCCTTCTCAAAACTTGAGGAATCACGTGAATGTTTACAGAACAGCATGAGAGTAGGAGCCTGACTCCTTGGTGATATCATGGATGTGGTATGCCAGTCCTGGACAGCTTTCCTTTGGACGCCTATGTGGGAGAAAGACAAATTCTTATATTGCTTAACCACTGATACAGTGGAAAATAAGTCTAATAAATATAACTACACTTTATGGTGTTTATAATTTCTTTGAATAAAGATATCCAGAATTTCATGATTTTTATTTAATGCTCTTCATTACAAGTGTTCAAAATATTTTTATGTCCCCATCCTTGTCCTTATGAAAAATACAGTGTATTTAACTTACAAGAGGTGTCTAATTAACATTTCTCATATTTTTCTGGCTTCCAAGCACTTTTTGAACAACCTTTCCACGTTTTGAGAATTGTTTGCTCTAGGAGTCTCACCTCCGTAAGGTAAAAAATCCAAACCAAACCCATTGTCGTCAAGTTGATCCTGACTCATAGCAACCCTATAGGACCGAATAAACTGCCCCATTGCGTTTCTAAGGATCACCTAGTGGATTTGAAGTGCCGACCTTTTGGTTAGTAGCCATAGCACTTAACCACTATACCACCAGGGTTTCCCCTCCATGAGGTAGAAGCAGGGAATGCACATTCTCACTCCCCTTTACAGCTGGGCACAGGGGCACTACTCTGAATTCCAAAAACTGCAGTTTTCCAAGTTAAGCTTTATTTGGCAGTGCTCCACTTAGCTAAGCATACTCTGTGCAAGGTCCATTTTGTTGACAAGGTGGCAGCACTGACACTGGATTTCCAGGACTGGCAGTGAGTGCAACTTTGATTTTTGTGGCAAAACCAAGGTCAGTGCCAGCATAGTTTTGGTTGTAGTCAGGTTGAGTTTTTGGCAGCTAAACAATGGGGTTTCAGCAAAGGTCCTGGCCACTTTCTGCTCTGGCCAGTTCTTAGAGTATTTTGGGCCACTGTTCCTGGAATTTGAACCTCAAACCATTTCTCTAATAATTCTATGAGCTCTCAATATATTTCTGATGCCCCTTTTTTTTGCATTATTAAAACAAAGATCATTTCTGTTCCTTTCAAGTAAAAATTCTAAATAATAAAATTCCCACATTTACTATCATAGTTATACTGTTATAGTTAGAGAAAAGCAATATTTTTATGACTGAAAGGTAATGCTGTTCAAGAAAAAACAGTGGGCCTGAAGTAGAATATCTGGTCTCTCATTTACAGTACTACTTTTGAGACTTTATTGTTGTTTGCTGTCAAGTGGGTTCTAACTCATGATAACCCCATGTGTATCAGTGTAGAACTATGTTCCATAGGGTTTTCAGTGGCTGATTTTTCAGAATTAGATTCTCAGACCTTTCTCTGAGGAGCCTCTGGGTGGATAATTTCTCAAAGTTTGTTTTCTTTAGTATGTGATTAGCCATATTATTAATACTCCATCCTTCCTAAAAACATGTTTTTTCTCCCTTGACCAAGAGAGGAAGTAAAATGGAGTAATGAATGTAAAATTGCTTAAGATTGAAGAGGTCCATGATAGTGATGATTTACCCTGGCTTTTCCACTCTGCCTGGTGACCTTGTGAAAGTCATCTAAACTCTATATTTTGATTTCCTCATCTGAAAATTGGTTATCTATTGTACCTACCTGATGGGGTACTTTTGACAATTAAAAGAGTTAATGTGTGTACAGTACTTACAATAGTACCTGGCTCTTTGCTTCATTAAAATGTTAGTTATTGCTGCTATTGTTATTGTTTGTGATTATACTTATGAAAATTTAAAAAAATACATATTTGTTTTTAAATACAAATTGATTTTATTAAAATACAAATTCTAAGACATCTGTTTAGACCAACTAAATCAGAATCTCCAAGGGCAATGTTTGACCATTTATGTTTACAATATGTATATATAGTGATTGATGTTGGAGTACAACCAGGGTTGAGAACCACTGAATCATAAATCTCTGGGGTCATTACTGATGCTAGACAAGTGGCAGAAGTTTTGTATCTTCACACTTCATGCACAAGTGTATGTACAAAAATATGTTACATTGAATAAGCAAAAGTTTATGGTGAAGATATGGAAACAGCATGATGTCATGGAAAATTCCCTAGAAGAAGATGAGGGTTCTGTCTCTCAGACAAACTTGCATGTAGATCTGGTTCCCTTATATAATATCTTGATCTATAGTTTCCTAAACCAGAAACAAAGAGGGTTGACTAGATGACTTATAAAGCTGAGAGTATTTAGGAGGAATATATATATACACACATATATAATATAAAATATACAATGTATATTTATGTGATTTATATTTACATTATCTATACGATCTATATGTAATCTATATTTCCCTATTTTTTTAATAGAAAGAACAAGATTCAGGAATCAGATCAGAAATATCTCACCACATCATTTGTTAGTGTTGGACCTTGAGAAAGCAGCTTAATTTCTTTGGTCTCTGCCTCTGTAAAATAGGGCTGTGTAAGACTTATATATAAACAATTAGAATACATGAAAAACAATTAGAAATTCCATAAAAATATGTGTTCTTTGAATTCCAAAATTTCATAATCTTCTAAATTGAACTAGACCACATGCTGTATTGAATCACTTTTATATAGCTGGATATTTAATACTGGCTGAAAACAGGAAAAAATGCATTACAACAGTACTCAATACCCATTAACCTCAGAAATCTTATTATAGAAAGTATTAGAAAGGACCTTAAAATATATTTACAATCTTATTTATACATACAAAACAAAAATACATTGTAGTCTGTGATTTGCAATTTCGCCCTTTCTGTTATACGCTGGATGTTACTGAGAACTTTCATCCTTTACTCAGTATCCTGGTTTATTTTATGCCACTTTGGAAGTGATTTTTTTTTAATAGAATTGGATGATGTGATGGCTAACCACAAGAAAACACTAAATGGTCAAAGGCAGTAAAGTATTTTTTTTTTCCAAACGGAAGTAAAAATGACTTTACCCTTCTGCAATATTTCACTTTCATGCTTTTTATATTGGCTTGGTCAGGAAATACATCTCATTCACACTGATCATTATAGCACATCCCACCAAGACAGACATAGCAGAGTGTTCAAAAGTAAATCACCTAGACACCAATGGGCATCAAGAAGTAATATTCTCTAAGTTCCCTACAGTCTGTCACCCATATATTAATGTCAACTTACAGGAAAATATATAGACAATAAGTCAACATTAATATAACAATATTTGAAAAATGAACATAATAACAATAGTTATTATATAAGAATTTCAGAGAATGTTGACTTTTAAAGGAGGTCATTTTTCCACTTAATATTTATAGTTGTTTTTATACTCCTTTTCACCTGAAAATGCAATTCTTGTCCTTTCTCTTATGTGTATACATTTTCCTACCTATGATATTTCCTTTTAATGGTTTGCAAAATGTAGTCTTGAATATTATTGTCAAAAGATCATTAAATGGAATACCATGAATCTTAACACTTTTCAACTAGTTATTCTTGACTATTGTGATTTTCTTATTTTTTTAACAATGTCTTGTGTCCTATTGTACATTTGTTATTAATTTATTTTTTCCCTTTGAACTCTTCATTCTTATGATTCCTTACTCTCTTCCCAAGCTCAAATGCATAGGAATTGAAAGAATCAGTTATTTATGAATTAGGTTTATTTGTGAAGACTTTTTTTTTCTGTAAGTGTCTATTCTTTCTTGAGACTGTGTGCCTCTTGTAATTGGTAGTAAAACTCTAAAACGTTATAAAATTTCTGCAATGATTAGTAATTCTTATTTTTCACATATTATCATGGAAAAATTCTAAAACCCAGAAATAATTATTTGCCCATGATAATCCTAAAGAACGAGTTACATAAAAGTTTAAGAGTTGTTGGAAAAGTGTTAATTCCTACACAAATACATTGTTCTTATTTTTATGGCTTTTTTAGCCAGTGATATTCTGGGATATACAATTCTACCTAAAATTTTCATAATGTTCACAGTGGAACATATCACTGTCTTCTCTCTTTTGTCAGATCTGTTGAATAGTGGGGGTGGGGGGGAGAGTTGATATTTCATCCGAGTTTGAAAACTGCATCCTGAAGAAGCTAAATAACAGAAGGCAAAATCAAATCCTATTTGAGTACTGGATTTTTTTCAAAGTGATTTATCTTTTAATTGGAAAAACAGGAAATGATTATGATGAAGAACTAAAAACCAAGAAACAAGAAATGAAAATTTTACTTAGTCATTAGCCAATATAAATTGATTCATTTCTTCAAATAATTATAACTCAGTCTACTGAGAGGTTTTGTATTTTTTGATTGTCCTTCCCTAAATCCTACCCCTGGTCCTCCTGATTTACTTTACTCTGTCGAGACTCAGTCCATATGTTATATCTTCTGTGAAGTCTTCCTTCTCCTTCCATTGTACCTCCCCTGCACTCCATATCCATTTCATGTAATACTGTATAGAATCTAATACTCTATTTGCAATGTTGTATTATCTTTCAACTAAATCGTAAGTTACATGAAGGTAACGTTTGAATTTTATTAATCTTAGTATCATTAGTAGTAACCCAGTGGTTAGCTACTGATAAATTTTTTTAAACAACTTAGTCATAAACTCTATTTCATAGATCTTTAAGAAATCATGAGGATTGAAGAATTGATACAATTATTTTATCAATAACTTTCAAATGATGTTTCTCAGGATCCTACTGGTTCCTTACAGGTTTTGTAAGGCAGTAGTAAGTAGAAAGAGGACGAGAGTTGAGCTGCCGTCACTCTTATTTTAAAATCCAGGTATCCCCCTTCCTCCTCACTGTGACGAGGGCAGCTCCCCTCTTCTCTGATTTATGTATTGAAGTTCTGCATACAATTTTATTTTAACAAATGATTCTACTACTGAAAAGACAAGATATGAGATGCAGTTTTGGACGATCAAATGACACTATTTCAAAAAGTAGAAATATTCTATTCTAGATCTGCATCGGGCAATATGGTAACAAAAGAGGCAAATGTAACAATTTAAATTTGGGTTAATTATAATTAAATACAATTAAAAATTCAGCTATTCAGTCACACTTAGCCACTTTGCAAGCACTCAATAACCACATGTGTCTAACCCATACCCATTGCTGTCGAATCAATTCTGACACCACCATTTTGGACACAGGAAAACATAATATTTTCATCATCATATCAGACAGTTTTATGAGACAGCATCATTCTGTAACCTAATTTTTAGTCTAATATCAATTCTTATAAAATCCTAGAAGAAAGGAGAAACAGGAATAAATTATTAAGACATTGCACTTAGAAATCTATGCTAATTTAATATTTTTTAACTTATTTTGCAGTATAGAAGAACAGCAGAATGGTTAAAACAGTGGCAAGCCTGGAGTGAGACTCCTTATGCTGACTAGGTATGCAACTCCGATGAACTTACTTACAATTCAAAGCATTAGTTTCTTTTTTCAGAAATGAATAATAATAATACTCACCTCATAGTGTGGTCCTGTGGATGAAATGGGACAAAGCATATATGAGTTTAGGATAGTCCCTTACACATGCTAGTAATCAAATCTGTATTACTGTTAGTATAAGTAACTGCACTGTTGGTTGAGTTCTAGCACTTATGGTTATGCCTAAGGTTATTAAAAAAGGTTATTAAGAGGGATTAATTTGATGTATTACAGCACAACAAATTGAAACTCTGGAAGACAATTTAGGAAGCATTGTGAATGACTGTTTATAGATTTATTAAATAGTTAAATGCAAAGTACAGCCAGCATCTACCAAATTATTTACAGGTCTCAGATGGTCAGGCCTAGAAATCCCAACTATAGGTCTTGCATCATCTAATCACGTTGTCAGAAATAGCCTCCTAGGTGTGATAAAGCCTTAAGGGGCATAATCCCATTTCCCGTTATATCTATAATGTGTACAACAACACGCCACACATGAAATTTTTGTCGTATTTCAGGTGTTAACTGAAATTCTTTCTCAGAAGCTATTGCTTTCCCTTATTCAGAGTGGCTAGGAGAACCTATCAGCGCCAGTGTAGGTATTAATGATGAAAGGATAAAGATTGATTGATAATTCTTAAATGATAATGATTGTTAAACCAAAAAATACCAAACCCATTACCGTCAAGTCCATTCCCACTCATAACCGCTGACAGGACAGAGTAGAACTGCCTCACAGAGTTTCCAGGGCTGTAATCTTTAAGGAAGCAGACTACCACATCCTTCTTCTCTGGATTGGCTGGTGTGTTCAGATGGTCAGCCTTTCAGTTACTGGCTGAGCTCTTAACCACAGTGCCACCAGGACTCCTTCTAATGGTTAATAAGAAGTGTTTAATGTGTTAATGATATATGTCTTTTTGTTGTTGTTTTTGTTGCTAACTGTCCGTTTTCTACCTCTCATCTCTAGATTCCTCATGCACCTCCTTTCCAAACAGATCATCACCTTCTATTTCCACATTTTCCTGCTACTGAAGGAACTATTTTCATAAACCTGTAGAGGTTTTTTCAACGAAGTAGCATCTCTTGGTCTCAATATTTCTTAGTATTGGGTCCAAATGTCACTGTAGGTTGCATGATTCTTCACTTCAAGTACTTTTATTTTCAATAGTCAATTTCAGTTGTGAAAATCAAATGAATCCCATCTTTTCTCACAACCCTCTCTGTGACTCCACTTACATATACATATGTGAATTGCCAATGAGATATGCTCTTAATTCTTGTTTCATACACCTTTGAAAGGATCAGGAGCAAAGAACAAAATGGGATCCTATTAAAATGTCATTCTGAACTTGCCTTATTTCCATTAAAGGATTTTAAATAAAAGGGTAACTATAGATACATCTAGAATTTTAATTTCATTAAGGCTTTTTCAAAGTCTTCCATTATATCTTTATGTAAAATTCAGAGAAATGCATGTTAAGCTATAAGGCATTTAATGGTTTTGTACTTGGTTAAGTAAACACGATTAAGCTATGCCAATTAAAAAAGTCAGTGGAACCATTTTTGAGTATAATAGGAGATTGTTCTTTTAAAGCTCTGCCCCAAACTACCAAAAACATACATCACATAAATGGTTAAGATATCAGCATGATGAAAAGTATTTTCTGATACCTAATATTGTGGGCCTTTTACCCTCATTTATTGTTTTTTGAATGAACACAATAGAAAGCTTGCTTATCAAATATGCAGATAGACCAAAATGGGTAAGGGGAGCTACCGCATGATGGAATTGAGATTTTTAAAGCATCAGATACACCATAGAAGTGTATCTACAGAAATAGAATTTAAGACACACATTCATGATCACAAAGTTCACTACACAAATACAGTCAGAGAGGGACTGCGGTTCTACAGCTGGTTATGCGAACATATGCCTCAGGAGTTTCAGTAGCAGTAAACAAAAGCTTAGAATATTAAAATAATTTAATAGCTCATTAGTAGTAGTATAAATCAAAGTAAGAAACATTCCATTGCATTTTGTATTGATAAAGTGCATTGAGCTCAGATTTTGAGTTCTCATTTTGGGGGGAGTATAGAAGGAGCCCTGGAAACCCTGGTAGCGTAGTGGTTAAGTGCTACGGCTGCTAACCTAAAGGTCAGCAGTTCAAATCAGCCAGGCGCTCCTTGGAAACTCTATGGGGCAGTTCTACTCTGTCCTGTAGGGTTGCTATGAGTAGGAATCAACTCGACGGCAAGGGGGTTATAGAAGGAGCCCTGGTGATGCAGTGGTTAAAGCAATTGACTGCTAACTGAAAGGCGGGCAGTTCGAAACCACCAGCAGCCCCACAGGAGAAAGATGTGGCAGTCTGCTTCCATAGAGATTTACAGCCATGGAAACCCTATGGGATCGCTATGAGTCAGAATCGAATCAACTGCAGTAGATTTGGGGTTTGGTTTTTATAGAAAATATTCCTCCCCTCAAGGAGGAAGTCTAGAATGAAGAGAGTATGCAAATAACAGCATAAAAAGACCATTTAATGAAACGAGATAGTTTAGTTCAGAGAAGATAAGCCTTACTATGGTCACAATACATCTTTATACACTTGAAGGATTTTCTCGGTTCTATTTGTTTGTTTATCCCCTTTCCTTCCCATGAGGGGAAAAATTAGATCAAATTTGAAAAAGTTACATGGAAATACATATCAATATGTATCAATACATATATACAAAGAAAAAACCCCAAAACAAACCCATTGTTCTCAATTCCAACTCATAGCGACCCTATAGGATGGAGTAGAACTACTACTCATAGAGTTTCTAAGGAGTGGCTGGTGGATTTGACCTTTGGCCTTTTGGTTAGCAGTTGTAACTCTTAGCCACTGTGCCACCAGAGCTTCATATCTATATACATATGAATATATATGTGTATATATATGCATATATATACACCTGCACATACACACCCACACGTATATATGAATATGCTTTCTAACGTTCAGAATTTGTTAGTAACGTGCATAAAATCCATTTTCCCATTTGTGAAGATGTTCAGCGAAGGCAGGGATGTTGGAGAAGAAAATTTTCATAGGATGAAATGTGTCACTAAATGCTAAACAATGATACAGAGCAGCACAGAAAAATGTAAAACCTCGAGATCACTTGCATGATGTTTCTAATTTGGCGGCCCAATGCAACTTTTAAACCATAATGAAATCACTATTATAACAACAAGAATGGTTGATATAAATTGATAGAGATAGTAAAACATGAATGGGATAGCTAAGAATACCAGCGCTTGCTTAGTGAAGACTTTGTCCAATGTACCAGTGCTAAGCATTTAATACACAAATTAGTGATCATGTGACATGTTTAAATAGTCAAGCAGAAACCCTCAAACCCATTGTGCTATTTCCTTAAAGGAGATAACTTTGTAAAAATAATAATTAAAGTGATCTCTGAGAATTTTTATAGAATGTATGGCATTTAAAGAAAGATTTTATTAAGTCTGCAACACAGAATGAGGCTCCCTGAAGCTTCAATATTCATCTTTTTTAACATTTTCACTCTTGACCCCTTCCTCGTTGCATTCTTATTCAGCTTCCTGTCTAGGGAGTCACACATCTCTAGTGTTTTCTTTCTGATGTGATCGTGTGGTCTATGAATAAAACATTGGATGTATGCATATCATAGCTACTAGCCATTCCTACCAGCCTGCTACTAACAAGTGCCTCTAACTAGCTGTGCTGCTTGGCATATAACTTAATCTCTCCGGTCTTCAGTTTGTATCTGTAAAATTATAGAACTAGACTGGCTGGCTTTTAAAATATAGTATATTTACCCTCTGAAATTATTTGATTCACTGACAGCAAAGTCCAAATAGAACCTACATTCTCAAGGGAATTTTGATGACAGATGGCCTCACCTTTTATCTACTCTGCAACACCAGAGAAGCTTATACTAGTCTCTCTTTATCCTGTTATGTATAGGTATCATAGCTTTTCATAGGTACACACCAGAAAACCTTTAGCTAGGTAGTCTTCTGTTTTGCTTTCCAAGAATTCAAGGAATCAGAAATTCACAGTAAAAAAAAAAAAAAGCCCTTTTCGACTAGTTTTGCATTTTCCAATAAGTAAAACTCAAAGGCTAGCACAGCAGCCTGGGTCCTGCCCTGGCCTGCTGGCAGTTTTGCCTTATCAGAAAGTACCCAGAATGAGTTTTCTGCATGAGTGCTTTGAGTTTTCAATTCCCCACCTGCTTCTTAGGACATGTGTAAAATATATTTTGCTTCTGCTATCTCCACTTTTAGCATTTTCCCATTTCCCATTTTTAAGCTCATAGAATTTCAAAGTAGCCAATCCTTTTCCTTAATGAATATTTTAAAATAGTTTGAATATTCAAAATAAAGCAAAATGGTTGAAAGAAAAGTTTTTCACATAAAAACAAGAACATGTTTTACAGACTTCACACTTGTTCCTTTTTTACTTGCTCTAGTCTAAAATGACTTTTGGGTATAGACACAAACCTAGCTGCCAGCTGTCGAGATTTCTTTCCCTAAATTGTCTAAATTGAATTGTTGTTTGGTGTCGTAAGCTAACTTCTGATAATATTCATTATTCAGCAGCAGTAATTTTCTGAACATTTTCCAAAGATTAGAAATTAGCATAACACTGAAAAGGTCTAATATGACCGAAGAATTTACTTGTATACCATAGCTGCCTAAGTCCAATTAAGAGACAGAAACCACACAGTAATTTCAACAGAGGAAGTTTAATGTAAAGAATTATTAGACTATGCTAGGTATGCAGAAAAGAGTCAACATAGCAGACCTGAGGCTGCTATAATTAGAACATTCTGCTTTGCAAGGTTGGCCCTTGGCTGGTGTCTGGAAACTTGAATTTCGAGAATGTTCTCACCCTTCCCTGACAAGAATGGCTCCCTGTATCTAAGGTGTTTATGCAAACAATATGGTTTATGCTGAACACCTCCTTTACTTCTGGGAGTCTATAATTTTCTTACATGCAAGGCAGAGGGTGCCTAGATGACTAGCTCCAATAAAAACTTTGGGCACTGAGTCTCTAATGAGATTCCCTGGTGTACAACTTTTCACACATGTTGCCACAACTCGTTGTTGGGGGAATCAAAAATGTCCTGTGTGACTCCATTGGGAGAAGACCCTTGGAAACTTGCATCTGGTGTCCTCTGGACTTTGCCCAAAACATCTTTTCCCTTTGCTGAATTTCCTCTGTATTCCTTTGCTGTAATAAATCATACCTGTGAGTATAACTATACCGAGTATTGTTAAGTTCTGCTAGTGAACCACTAAATCTAGGGGTGGTCTTGTGGACTCCTGACAAGCTAGGTAAATATAAAGGTGTAAAGAGAACTCTGAAGGATACCAGCCAAGGCTGAGAGGGAGTATACCTCAGAAAGGACAAACTTTGGAGAAGCTGCCCAGTTCCAAGGCTGGTGGGGTTCAGGTCTCATTGAAGAAGGTAGCTTCTTCAGTGAGTCGCAGGGAATATCACTGGGTTGCTCAGTCTAGATCTGGTCCATAGTCCATGGGCAAACTTGTAGAGCATAGGCAGGACAATTCTGATGGGCAGACACATCCCTGAGAGAGTCAGAGATCCACAACATGCAGCAGGCTTGGAGCTCAAGGTGTCTGTATTGGGAAGGGAATGGGAAATGAGGCTTCCAGACACAGTCAAACGGAGGTTTAGGAGACACACAGGTCTTCGCCATAAGGCCTGGATGGTACAGTGCCAGCATCAGGAGGGCCTGGCAATGTGATTCCTGGGTTATGGCCATAGCTGCAAAGTTACTGAGGAACTACCCACTGTGGGCATGCAGCTGGGATAGATTTACCTGAGGAATGTCCCTGCCTACACATATGGCTAATATGTTATCCAGCAGGAGCAAGAAAAAGCAAAACATAGCAATAGGAACCAGGAGACCAGAGAAGCCCCTTATTTCTGCAGTGCCCCTCCGGTGCCCTCTACTGACAAAGTTTAATATCATGTTTACTGTAAAGGTCAAATGCTTAAAGATCTCAGTTCTTTATCTCAAAGCAGATTCTAAAGGGTGAATTTGGGTCTGATCGGCAATAAATTGGTAACTGGCACCTACAGTGAAAACATCTAACAGACCACTAAAGAAACAACTTCATTTCTGAGCATTCTTAATTGGCATTTGATTTAAATCAAGCCAAACCATACCATACCATAGTACTCCTATCCCATCAAATTAAGAGAAAAAAAAAAAAATCATGTTTTCTTTTTGATCTAGGTTTAAGAACTCAACATATACCCTTCTTAAATTGCACACTGTTTTTCTAAAGCATAGTATGCCTTTGGTTGGCTCATGTATTTATTATTTTAATTAATAGACTTTATTTTTTAGAGGAGTTTTAAATTAATAGACTTTATTTTTTAGAGGAGTTTTAGGTATACAAAAAAAAACCCAAAAAGCAGAAAGTACTTTCCCCCTGTCCACCATTTCCCCTGTTATTGTATTGGTCTGATATACTTGTTACAATCGATGGACTAATACTGATACATTATTATTAACTGACGTCCATAGTTGACAGTAGGATTTACTCTTCATGCGTGCAGTTCTATGGGTTTTTATAAAGGCATAATGTCATGTATCCACCGTTACAAAACCATACAGAACAGTTCGCTGCTCTGAAAATTCGGTTTTCCTCCCATCTCTGAAGCACTGGAAATCACTGATCTTTTTACTGCCTCTATAATTTTGCCTTTTCCAGAATGTCATATATAGCTGGAATCATACTGTACACAGCTTTTTCATATTGGCTCCTTTTATTTGTCAATGCACTTTGAGGTTTTTTTCATGTCTTTTTGTGGCTTACTAGCTCATTATCTTTTTATCGCTGAGTAATATTCCATTGGAGTTCTTGAGTTTTGCAAACAGTTAACGCTCTCAGCTGCTAACTGAAAGGTTGTAGGTTCAAGTCCACCCAGAGGCACCTCAAAAGAAGGCCTGGCTATCTGCTTAAAAATAGTTGGCCATTGAAAACGCCGCGGAGCCCAGTTCTACTCTGACATACATAGGCTGCCCTGAGTCAGAATCTACTCCAGTGAACTGGTTTATGTGGTCTATTATGGTGCATGGTCCATGTCAATTTGAAAAGAAAATGGATTCTGCTGTTGTTGGATGGAGTAGTCTATAAATGTGAGTTAGATTCAGTTGATTAATGGTACTGTTCAGTTCACTTATCCTTAAACTATAATCACCCAACACGTTGTTACTACTGTTATTTTGAACAAACTGTTATCTGTAGGGTCTCTATGAATCGGAATCAACTAGGCTGCAATGGGTTTAGTTTTTTGGTTCAGTTTCCTATTAGATCAATCAAGAATAAGAAAAATAAAAGATTTATTTTTACCTTTGTTTATTCCTTCTCTAACCATCTTTTTTTCTTTCTGTAGATCTGAGTTGCTGACCGATGTCATTGTCCTTCTTTCTGAAGAAATTTTTAACATTTTTTGTAAGACTGATCTGGTAGTAACAGGTTCCTTCAATTTTGTTTGAGAAAAATCTTTATTTCTTCTTCATTTTTGAAAGATAATTTTGGTGGATACAAAACTCTACCTTGCTGCATTTTTGTTTGTTTGTTTATTACAATACTTTAAATATCTCACTTCACTCTCTTTTTACTTGCATGGTTTCTGAAGAGAATTCTGATGTGATTCATATTCTTGTTCCTTTATAGGTAAGTTTTTTTTTTCCTGTCCTTTGACTTCTTTCAAGGTTTTCTTTTTATCTTTGATTTTATGTAGTTCAAATATATACATGTATGTGTAGATTTTTTAATATTCATCCTTCTTGGTGTTCTTTGAGTTTCCTGGATCTGTGCTTAGGCGATTGTCATTAATTTTGGAAAAATTCTCAGTCATTTATTCCTTCAAATATTCCTTCTCTTCTTCTATTCTATCTGTTATTCCCATCGCGTGTATGTGTGCCTTCTGTTGTTGCCCTGCTGTTCGTGGATAGTCTGTTGTTGCTGTTGTTTTCATTTTTTTTTTTTCTGTTTGCTTTTCAGTTTGGGAGGTTCCTATTGATACATCTTCAAGCTCACTGATTCTTTCCTCAGTCATGCTCGGCCTACTAATGATTCCATCAAAGGCATTCTTTGTTTCTATTACAGTGATTTTGATTTCTAGCCTTTCCTTTTGATTCCTTCTTAGAATATCCACCTCTCTGCTTATATTCCCATTTGTTTTTGCATGTTGTCCACTTTTTCCATCAGAGCCTTTACCATATTAATAATATTTTAAATCCTCAGTCTGAAAATTGCAGAAATATCTTCCATATCTGAACTGGTTCTGATGTTTGCTTTTTCTCACAGACTATGTTTTTTGCCTTTTAGGATACTGGGCCATTTTTTATTGAAAGACAGACATGATGTATCAAATGAAAGAAATGGAATTTAAAGTGAGATTTTATGGATATCTGGCTAGGAATTAGGCTGTGTTTACTGTTTGCTGAAGTTGTGGTGTCAGAGGTTAACATTTCCTCTAGTGCCTTTGTTTTTTCTCCTCTGTTTTTTTTTTTTTTTTTTTAAGTTTCCCTAGATATTTATACTTAACTAGAGTACAGCAGTTATTTTAGCAGTAATATTGTGTTATTATGCAGGAACACTACTGATGTGATGATGAACTGTGTGTGTATGGGGAGGGGTGGGAGGATTCTATAGTTTTATGATTAGGTCTCAGTATTTTAATTTTGTGTCCCTGGGCTATGACCTTCACAAGTGTTTCTTGGCTGACCCCACCTCCTTAGGTAAGACAGTAAGTCTAGACGGGGCTAGAGTTGGGTAATATCCTTCCCCTTTTTTGAAGGCTAGAGGAGGCTGGAGTTGGGTATTTCCCATCCCCCAAGTCTGTTAATCTTTTTAAAGTACAACTCAGACTCGGAAACATAGTTTCCTTTGTGATCAGACCTGGTTAAGGGGACCAGAGAGCTCTAGGTGTATTTCAGAATGAGTGCTTTTTCCCTCTACCTGCCAAAGCAATGAGGGGACTTTCCTCCAGTCTTCATGGTGAGAACCAAGTGAGTCTCCTGCAAGAAAGCTTCATGAAAATGTGGGGACCTTCATTAGTTTGACCCACCTTTAGTTTTTAACTCTGAAGATAGTCTACACTAAGCCTCCAGCAATTCATCAATTTCAGTTTAAATTGTCCGTACCACTACTGGCTCCAGGTGGGGACTTCAGTTCCTGGGCTTCTGTTCCCAGTAACCTGTGGTTCTCTTGTTTGGGTGCAGCATTGTATCCTGCAACCTTAATTATCTGATATATCTATGAAGAGTTGTGGGTTTTTAGTTTGTTCAAGTTTTTTTCTTGTTGTGTGGTTGGGAGCCACAATCTCCAAGCTATTTACGTATTGGACTGGAAAAGAGAAGTTTCCCGTAATTGTTCGTGTAGTTTTTTAATGATAGATAAACTACAAGGAAATGAATTTATAAGTAATTTAAATTCTAAAATTGTTAGGAAATCACTATACTCTGTTTCACATTGTCTATATTAAACTAGTATTCAGAGAATATAGACCATATAACTAATTTGGAGCAAAAAGAAGAAAAAAGAAGTGCTACTTAATTTTAAATCTGTATGCTATTTGTTTACCGTTCACATATTATTCAATGGGAGCAATAAAATTAGATTTCAGTATCTTTTTTCTTCATTTTCTTCTACCAGGCTCCGTTGAATATTTAAATTAGGGAAGTATTATTGATTTTCTTTTTTTACCATGAAAATGTTTCTGATCTTATTAGATTAGTGAATTTACTTAACAGAACTTACCATTTCTACTTAAATTACTTTGTAGAACAAACCAATGTCCCATGCAATGATGTTATACCTGTATTTGTGTCAAATCTAGTTATGAAGCGTTGATTTGAGTAATGTGGAAGAAATTATTTCCACTTTCCCTACCATGCAAACAGATCAATTTTCTCATTAGGCTTTTTCATCAGTTCTGATCGCTTTAAGCTTATACTTTTTCATATTACTTTGTTCCGTAGTTAAATTTGGGCCTTATCTCAGGTATGGAAAGATTGACTACTTTTCAAAAGATTTATGCATGTTGATGAATTAACTATATAGATCAGTATAGTGTAATATTTGTCTATTTATTTCCTTTATTATTAATTATTTATATTGTGCCATGATAGTCTTTCTACAGTTTCTAATACATTTCTTTTTTCTTCTTTGTGACTTTTCCTCTAAATGAGCAGAATTTTAAAAAGAACAAAGAGATGCGTTGCAAAGTTGTTGACAATAGAAGATGAAGAGGAAGTAGGAGGTATAACTCATTTTAGGAGCAAAGCTTTGGATAAAAGATTCTAAGGAGACTTTGGGCTCTATGTTCTGACAAAAAGAGTTATGTGATTGTGCATAATTTTCCCACAGATCTTTTGTTTTTTCATGTGCTTGATGCACAAATAAAAATGTAAGTTGCAAATTAGCAGGATGAAGTTTGTATGTTTACAAAGAAGGTTGTAAAGTGAATCTGCTGATGCATGTCAAGTCAAACATGTCATAGATAATGGGTATTATTATGAGGATATGCTCAGAAAAGAGGTTTTCAGAATGCCACACGCTTCTGAGAATCTCAGGTTTTGTTTATTGTATGTATGTAACCGTCATTCACCAAGTGAAAATTCAAAGCATTTTCTGATAAAATGTTCTCTAATAAGAAGTTTGATTCTGTTTCATCAGTGGAAAAATTGAAGTAGCATTTACATGGTGAAAAATAGAAGAGCAAGTCTGGTGACCTTTTTATTTAGAATATTTGAGATTCTGGTGCTCAAATAGGATGACGACAAAAATAAATCTTACATTTCTTGCAGTTTCACTGTTGCTGTGTGCCTTTGAGTCAATTCTGACTCATAACGACATATAAGACAGGGTAAAACTGCCCCATAGTGTTTTCTAGACTGTAATTTTCGTGGGAGCAGATAACCAGGTCTTCCAGGGCTTTTCTCCATGGAGCCACTGCTGGGTTCAAACCAAGGATCTTTTGGTGAGCAAATGAGTGCTTAACCATTGTGCAACCAGGGTTCCTTGTAGTTTCATTAGAAACCTTGATATAGTCTCTACCTAACTAACATTCTTTTCTTAGTCTCTCTTTATGTGTATTTGTAAAATCTGTATAACCCAGACCTCAAAAACTTGAGAGATAAGACCGAATTATTTCCTGTATAAAGTCCCAGACTATATAATTACTAGAATTGTGGTTCTCTGCTCTTTTCGCTAACCAAACTCTTTAGTTACCCAGTGAAGAATTCAGATCACAGCAAGGTCAATAAACTTTTTTTTTTTTTTTTTTGCTGACACTACTATATCTCTGAGAACCGAAATACTCTAGTGTGCGGTCATGTTTAATAAATGTTTGTTCCATGAAAAAGTAAATGAATGAATGAATAAATAATAACACTATTCTCACCTTAACTTAGGCCCTGTTGCTCTCTAATAAGAATGTTTTGGTTTAACAGAGCCTGCCTATCAGGAACAAGTCAAAATTTTAGATTTTTTTTTTCCTGTGACCAGTAGATGCGGCCAAGTAATAGCATTCTGACCCTGAATTTATGACATTCAAAGCAGGACAGCTTCCCTGCTCTGTGGGACAGTCAGGAATCAACCTTGGGCTTCAGATAGAGGTACGTAGTAGAGATAAACAGACTATTGATTTCATTGGTCTGGATTGTCTCTTGGGTCAATAAAGTCCCATCTGTCTAGAAGCAGTGGCTAAACCTACATCCCTGGACCCCAAAAGTTGCCCAAAGCATTGAGCCACTTTTTAGTCTCATCACAGGAGTAGGGTTGCATTAGGGAGGGTGCCATGTCACTTTTCATTCAAACAAAGTCTAAAAGTAAAAAGTAAAAGCAGCACTGCTAATAGTGACATTGGGAAAATGTCTTGTCATCTAGTGCTGCTATAACAGAAATACCACAAGTAAATGGCTTTAACAAACAGAAATTTATTGCCTCACAGTCCAGGAGTACAAATTCAGGGTTTCAGCTCCAGGGGACAGCCTTCTGTCTCTGTTGGTTCTGGGGAAATGAACTTATCATCAATCTTCCCCTATCTAGGAACTTCTTAACACATAGACCCCTGATCCATAGGACGTGCTGCACTCCTGGAGCTTCTTTCTTGGTGTAATGAGGTCCTAGAAAGGGGCTCGAGTGCTCCCGTTGTCCATTTTCGAGTGGTGCCTTCATATTGCTCAGAACCATCTGTAAATCAGGCACGAGTTTCCTCTTCCTCATTCAACTGATCATAAGGAACTCCCCATGAGGCCATAGGTGCAGACTGGGAGATGGAAGGTAATGTGACAGAAATGGAGACCATGGACAGTTGGGCCACTTCCTCATGCAACTTACTTGTGCCGTCTGGCCCTGCTTGGGTCTGATCTCGCATATATCCTTCCATTTAATGATGTAATGCCTCTGCGCACGTCCAACTTTATGGCTCTGTGGGGCAGACAACGCCAGTTCATGATGGGCAGCTCAGGCCACATGGTGACTTGGTGGCCCGTGGTTAAGCATTCTCTCTCTACTAAGGCCCAGTAACAAGCCAAAAGCTGTTTCTCAAAAGGAGGAGTTATCTGCAGAGGATGGCAGGGCTTTCCTCCAAAATTCTAAGGATCTGTGCTGTGATTCACAAATTGGAGCCTGCCAAAGACTCCAAACAACGTCTCTATCTGACACTGACACTTGAAGCATCATTGGATCAGGTGAATCATATGGCCCAAGTGGCAAAGTGGTTTGCACAACAGCCTGAACTTGTTTCAGAGCTTTCTCTTTTTCTGGGCCCCACACAAAACTAGCAGCTTTTCTAGTCACTAGATAAATAGGTTGGAATAGCACACCCAAATGAGGAATATGTTGCCTCCAAAATCCAAAAACTCCCACTAGGCATTGTGCCTCTTCTCAGTTGTAGGAGGAGCCAGATACAATAACTTATCCTTCACTTTAGAAGGAATTATCTCAACATGCCACACATCACTGAGGTGAAAGGTACCTGAATTTTTGTGGGATTAATTTCCTACCCTCTAGCAGACAAATGTTTTACCAGTAAGTCCAGAGTCATTGACACTTCTTCCTTACTAGGTCCAATCTGTATAATGTCATCAATGTAATGGACCAGTGTGATGTCTTATTGAAGAGAAAGGCAATCAAGCTCAATGCAGACTAAATTATGACATAGGGCTTGAGAGGTGATGTAGCTCTGAAGTAGGGCACTGAAGGTGTATTGCTGGACTTGACAACTGAAGGCGAATGGCTTCCAAAGGTCCTTCAAAACAGGTATGGAGAAAAAGGCATTAGCCAAAACAACAGCTGCATAGCAGGTACCAGGAGATGTATAAATTCACTCAAGCAATGAAACCACATCTGGAACAGCAGCTGCAATTGGAGTCACCACCTGGTTAAGTTTATGATAATCCACTATCATTCTCCAAGATCCATCTGTTTTTTTGCACAGGCCAAATAGGCAAGTTAAATGGGGATGTGGTGGGAATCACCACCCCTGCACCCTTCAAGTCCTTAATGATGGCAGTAATTTTTGCAGTCCCTTCAAGAAAGTGATATTGCATTTGGCTTACTATCCTCCTAGGTAAGAAGAGTTCTAATGGCTTCCACTTGGCTTTTTCTATCATAATAGCCCCTACTCCTCTTGTCAGGGATCCACTGTGGGGGTTCTGCCAATTGCTGAGTGTATCTGTTCCAATTATGCATTCCCAAACTGGGAAAATCACTACGGGGTGGGTTCAGGGATACGCTGGACCTATTGTGAGACAGACATGAGCTTAGACTCCATTAATAACCTGTCTTAGGCTGGGCTGTCTAGGGAAGCAAAACCAGTAAAGTATATAAATAGGGAGAGAGAGAGAGAGAGTTATATCAAGGAAACAGCTCATGTGATTGTAGAGGCTGGAATATCCCAAGTCCATAGATCAGGATAGAGGCCTCTCCCAATTCATGGAGCCACAAAAGCTGGGGAACCCAAGATTGGCAGATCAGAGAGCAGGGTTCCTACTCACAGGCTGTGAAGGTCAACAAATCCCAAGATCGGCAGGCAAGAGTGCAGGGTTTCTCCTGATTCATGCAGCTGCAGAAGCTGGCAAACCCAGGATTGGCAGGTCAGGGACCAGGATTCTTGCTTGCAGGCTGTGAAGATCGATGAATCACAAGATCGATAAGTAAGCTGCTAGCTCAAGTCCCAAGAACGGGAGGTCAGAAGACAAGAGACAGCTGCTGAATCCAGAACAAGCCAAAAACCTTGGCAAGGTGAGCAGGAAGGAAGTAAGCAGCGGAGGGTGGAGAGATGAAGGCCGTGGGGTGGTGGGCCACCACAGGCCCAGCCACACCATTACCACTCAGCAGATTCCATCATGGGAGTGATCACATATCAAATTTCAACAGGGAAATGCTCATAACATTATACAACGACCAAAAAAAGAGAATCATGGTCCAGTCAAGTTGACATGCAATCTTGACCATCACATAACCTGACCTCCATATGTCCCACTCTGACTGGTGGCCCACAGTTTGTTTTGGGTCTCTTGTCAGTTCAGAGCCAGTATCCAGTAATCCCTGAAAAGTCTGAATATTCCATTTTCCTCACTGAACTGTCGCTCATGTAAAAGGACGTAGATCCCTTTGGGAAAGGCTGAGAGAGAGATTAACAGTGTAGGCTTTTGGCAGTGTACTGGAGCCCTTCCTCAAAGGGCCCTGACCTCTCTGGCATTTAAAGGATTGTGGATCTGTAAACTAGCTCAAGTCTGGGAATTGATTGAGGGGATGTGACTCTCTATTCTGGTGATTCGAGTTAAATTATTGTTTGCTTGACCTAGAATTCATCCACTTGTACAGCTCAAGTAAATGTTTTGTAGATTTACTATCTATTTCGCTCCTAGGGATACCATGACTAAGTAGCCAATACCATAATTCTATATGAGTCAGATTATCCTGATGAGTACTTTGACTCCACTGTTCATTACGGTAACCACGCCCACCTTGTCTTTGTCGATCAAGTGCTGCCACTTGGTCCCTACCACCGTGGGGTCCAATCAGCCCCATTGTAGTTAGGAATCTTAATTTAGCTAGGGCAGTTCCCACTGTCAAATCTGACTTACATAAAATATCAATCACAGCAGTTTTCAAGGATGCTGGGGCTCCCTTCACAAATTTGTTCCTTTCCCTTGTGGTAAAAGTTGTGTCCCCTAGGTACGCCATGTGTGGGTCTATGAGTCTAACCTGATAAATCCACTCTAGAATGTCAATTTCCCTAAGCCTTTGGATACCTTATTCTTCAGTATACCAAGGCAGGTCTGTACTTCTACTTGATTCAGTGATTTAGTGTAGGCCACCGCATAATCCATGCTTCAGGGAACGAACCAAATAAACTATTAGATTTTTTCCTAACCTCTCAAGCTGAAACATTGAAGAATCTGTGCTTAGTGGGCCCATATCAATAAACTCAGACTGATTCATCTGTATGTTCCTTGCACCATTACCCCACATCCCTAATAGTCATTCCCACAAACATTCCCGGGTTTTTGTTTGAGCATATTAGAAAAATTAAGTTCTTTTGGAGTGTAGCATACCTCCTCCTGGTTCACACTTTGTATTTCACCTTCTGGGCCTCGCTTGTATTTAAGTCTAGTTTTATAGGTCTAGAAGCCAAAATTAGCATATCACTCTTACAAAAATACCTCACGGGGATTGTGTAAGGAGGGGCCAACAAACAAAGCAGAAAGTATGTGTTATTTACATAAAAACGTTGTATATAGAACACATTTTTGTGACTCTCTTCCTGGGTGGAAGTGTGCTATGTAACATCAAATCAAAATGAGCAGAATTTCAAGTAAAAAGTCTTTCCTGGACAATTTTTTTTTTTTTTTGTGGGAGCCCTGGTGGCTCAGTGGTTAAAAGCATAGTTTGCTAGCCAAAAGTTAGCAGTTCAAACCCACCAGCTATTCCTTGGAAACCCTGTGGGGCACTTCTACTTTGCCCTATAGGGTTGCTATGACTCTGGATTGACTTGACGACAAAGAGTATCATTTAAGTATGCAATTATTAGAGCTCCAGAAGAATCACAGTATTAATATTGAAGCCCTGTGTACTTGGGCACACATGGAAAGTTTACTACTTCAGCTAATTTCATTAACTCAATGCGAATGCTACTACTTTGAGACTAGAAGATTTGAAGCTTCTAGTGTTCTGTCTTTTGGACTAGAAGATATAAAGCTTCTAGGAGAATACAGTATGAATGCTCTAAAAATGAAATATAATTACTGCTTTGGTCACCTGGGTTTCAATATTTGTGTTGTGATATTCACTCCATCACTTCCTGGACCATAGTTTTCTGCACTTTGTATAACACACATGTCATATGATCTCAATTTTGCTGGTAGTAGTATACCCAGCCCAAGCTTTGTAGCTTCCTGAAAAACAAACTTTTGTAGCCAAATAAGTGTGGAGCCAGGGCTCAGAAGCAACCTTTGGATGACAGCTTTTGTTGCACGATGAGACCTTTTAGGTTCAATGGAGACAGCTGGAGGAAACTACTGAGATAGCATCCCATAGCAGGATGGACACTTGTTGACAAACAAGGAATGACAGGTTGAGCAATGAGTAACTTGCAATTCTTATTGGCATGTGAAATTTAACATCTACTCTTCAGGCTTTCTAGCAGTTGAGTCATTTTTTGAACAAGATTCTAACTTGAATGGGGCCCTTATTTTGAATATTCTTCAGTTTAATGGAACAAAAATACCTATTTACTATCAGAAAAAAGATGGTGGCAATTTACTCTGTATATCTTCACCTTAACTCCTTGTCAGTGGGCACATGTGTTCACTATTCCTCATGTTTCAGCAATATCTCATTCATGAATGTTTTCATTCACATTTTTTCGTGTTTGAGTAACATTTTTATCTTGCTTTGCTTCTTCTCTTCTTCCCCATAAAGGAGGAATATTGACTTGTTTGAATAGTCACTTTGAGAGAAGGAAGTAGGTCTGCTTAGTTCAGAGCCTTGCTCTCTCATTTCTTCTCTTTTGGGATCCGCCTGTGTTGTAGAAAAAAAAATTCTCTACTACTATGTGTTGTAAATTTTACAGAAGCAGTTTTTTTATGGAAGGCCAATGATTTTCCATCTGTGTCCATGCCTGGATGGGCATGTTCTTTTCCAGGCTGCAGTTTTAGCAAGCTTACTTCATTAACAATCAATTCATGCTTTACGACCTGGTCAGTGTAAATGGAAGTTATCAGTGTAAAGGGAATGAGTTGATCTCTATCTGGCTGACTACTGTGTCTATCTTTCAAAGGTTTCAAATCAGTTGAGGAATCAAGGATGAAGAAGTTATATATTTGATCCCTTAAAATGCTAACACTCTTCCTCAGTTTCTCCCTCTTTCATAACCCCCAAAGCTCTTGAAAATTATAATATGTATTATCTAATATCTGAAGGAAATTTCATGTGAATTAATGCTATTTTTAATTATAGAAGAGTAAGTTGAAACCTAATACATTATTTTCCTTGCTATAAGTATCAATCAGAATTAATAATTAGTCATATCAAGCATACTGTACATATTTTGTGTGTCTATTTTTATATGGATATAGAGAACTGTTAAGCCTCGTCTGATTAGCCCTATGGTTATATTTTCTTTAGAAGTTTGAACTCATCAACTAAAAATATTATACAAAAAGATCTTTTTTTTCTTGGTGGCAACTCAACTGAAAGTTTCAGGTTAACATTTCAGAACTTCCTCTAGCTAAACCACTAAGATATATTAAGAGGAGGAAAAAAAAAAAATCAAGGCTGGGTAAGACCTTTTGAAAGACAGAGCAAATCCTTTTGGATGATTAGTTCAGTGAAACGTTAAAAGAATATTTTGTGTGCATGTCAGGTCTCTTGCTAGTCTCAAACTAGCAATTTGAATTCACTTCATTATAGCCACTGGAGTACCTTAGCAGAGTCTGGGAAGAGGAGTGAAGAGCCAGAGAGAAAGAGCAATAACACTTAAATGATGGAGTTGCTCTCATAATTCAGCTTCAGATAACTCAAACAAGCACCTTGCAAATGACAATGCAGGGCCGAGCTCCACTCAGTGAGAATGAAAATGCATAAGGCACATGAGCTCTCCAGGAGCTCCCTCGATGAGCTTCAAAATGAATATTCCATCGATGTAACTCATTTCTCTCTTTGTTTTGAGAGCTGAATTTTTTCCTTTTAAATTGAGGATACTTTTCAAACCAAAGGTATCTGACACTATAACTATAACTGGTTTTTAGTGCAATAAAAGTCATTATATTTTGCTTAAAACACATGGATTTTATATAGTGTGGCACACGAATGGAAAATTCATTTTTTAAAAAATTCTTTACTCATTTAGTATAATTTCCCAAGGGTAACATCATAGAGTATAATATTTTCTAAATGAATTATTATGAATTAGCCTGGCTCTTTCCAAGAAAACAAACAAACAAACGACAACAACAACAAAACAATGTTTAGAGAAATACCACAATGATAGTAAAATAATTTGAAACATTTGTTGGCAAAAGGAAAGGAAGGAAGGGGCTTGGAGGGTGGGCTTTGAATTTAAACAGACATGGAACATGAGATTAAATTCTAACTCTGAGTCTTGTAAATTGTGTGATTGTAACAAATACTTTAAATTTTCTGTCACTGTCTCCTAATCTGTAAAATGGAGATAGTGTTAGTATTAACCTCATAAGTGTGTGTGAATATAAATAAAAATAACAACAACTCATTATTCAGTGCTGCTGAATCTTATGTCAAACATGAAACTAAGTGTATATTGTAACTTAATTTAATCTTTGCAGCAACTATTAGAGACTTTATTAAATTCTCTACTTAGACTACATCTTCATAGGTAGTAGCTTTCTTCCCAGGACAAATATTCCCAAATTCTAACTTCTCGCTCAAAACACTCTTCTGATCTCCAGAGTAGTATATCAAACTGCTTCTTGCAATTTTCCACCTGGTCATCTGACAAACATTTTGATAATTACATAAGTACAATTGTACTCATCATCTTTAACCCTGCCCCATTCCTTTATTTAATCCAGTTTTGTTGTTGTTGTTGTTAGGTGCTGTCGAGTCAGTTCTGACTCATAACAACCCTACGCGCAATAGAACAAAACACTGCCCAGCCCTGTGCCATCCTTACAATCATTGTTATGCTTGAGCCCATTGTTGCAGCCACTGTGTCAATCCACCTCGTTGAGGGTCTTCCTCTTTTCCGCTGACCCTATACTTTGCCAAACATGATATCTGTCTCATATCAGAGACTGATCCTTCCTGAAAACATGTCCAAAGTATGTAAGACACAGTCTCGCCATCCTTGCCTCTAAGGAGGATTCTGGTTGTACTTCTTACAAGACAGATTTGTTCCTTCTTTTGGCAGTCCGCGGTATATTCAATGTTCTTCGCCAACACCACAATTCAAAGGCATCAATTCTTCTTCGGTCTTCCTTATTCATTGCCCAGCTTTCACATGCATATGATGAGATTGAAAATACCATGGCTTGGGTCAGGTGCACCTTAGTCTTCAAGGTGGCATCTTTGCTTTTCAAAACTTTAAAGAGGTCGTTTGCAGAAGATTTACCCAATGCAATGCATCTTTTGATTTCTTGACTGCTGCTTCCATGGCTGTTGATTGTGGATCCAAGTAAAACGAAATCCTTGACAACTTCAATCTTTTCTCCATTTATCATAATGTTGCTCATTGGTCCAACTGTGAGGATTTTCATTTTCTTTATGTTGAGGTGCAATCCTTACTGAAGGCTGTGGTTTTTGATCTTCATTAGTAAGTGCTTCAAGTCGTTTCAGCAAGCAAGGTTGTGTCATCTGCATAATGCAGGTTGTCAATGAGTCTTCCTCCAATCCTGATACCCTGTTCTTCACATTGTCCAGCTTCTCAGATTATTTGCTCAGCATACAGATTGAATAGGTATGGTGAAAGAATACAACGCTGACACACACCTTTCCTGACTTTAAAACATATAGTATCCCCTTGTTCTGTCTGAACAACTGCCTCTTGATCTACATAAACGTTCCTCATGAGCACAACTAAGTGTTCTGAAATTCCCATTCTTCACAATGTTATCTTTAATTTGTTATACCAGTATCCATCTGACATCAGCAATGATATCCCTGGTTCCAGGTCCTCTTCTGAACCCGGCCTGAATTTCTGACAGTTCCCTGTCGATATACAGCTGCAGCTGTTTTTGAATGATCTTAAGCAAAATTTTGCTTGTGTATGATATTAATGATGTTGTTCTATAATTTCCACATTTGGTTGGATCCCCTTCCTTGGGAATAGGCATAAATACGGATCTTTTCCAGTCAGTTGTCCAGGAAGCTGTCTTCCATATTTCTTGGCATAGACGAGTGAGCACCTCCAGTGCCGCATCTGTTTGTTGAAACATCTCGTTTGATAGCCCGTCAATTCCTGGAGCCTTGTTTTTCACCAATGCCTTCAGAGGAGCTTGGACTTCTTCCTTCAGTACCATCAGTTCCTGATCATATGCTACCTCTTGAAATGTTTGAACATCGACTAATTTTTTTTTTTTTTTTTTGGTATAATGACTCTGTGTACTCCTTCCATCTTCTTTTGATGCTTCCCGCGTCATTTAATATTTTCCCCATAGAATCCTTCACTATTACAACTCGAGGCTTGAATTTTTTCTTCAGTTCTTTCAGCTTGAGAAATGCCGAGCATGTTCTTCCCTTTTGGTTTTCCATCTCCAACTCTTTGCACATGTCATTATAATACTTTACTTTGTCTTCTCGAGAGGCCCTTTGAAATCTTCTGTTCAGTTCTTTTACTTCATCAATTCTTCCTTTTGCTTTAGCTGCTCAACGTTTGAGAGCAAGTTTCAGAGTCTCCTCCAACATCCATCCTGGTCTTTTCTTTCTTTCCTGTCTTTTCAATGACCTCTTGCTTTCTTCATGGGTAATGCCCTTCGTGTCATTCCACAACTCGTCCGGCCTTCAGTCACCAGCGTTCAATACGTCAAATCTGTTTTTCAGGTAGTCTCTAAATTCAGGTGGGATATACTCAAGGTAATATTTTGGCTCTTGTGGACTTACTCTGATTTTCTTCAGTTTCAGCTTGAACTTGCATATGAGCAATTGATGGTCTTTTCCACAGTCGGCCCCTGGCCTTGTTCCAACTGATAATATTGAGCTTTTCCATCGTCTCTTTCCATAGACGTAGTCAATTTGATTTCTGTGTGTTCCATCTGGCGAGGTTCGTGTGTACAGTTGCCATTTATGTTGGTGAGAGAAGGTATTTACTATGAAGAAGTCGTTGCTCTTGCAAAATTCTATCATTCGATCTCCAGCATTATTTCTATCACCAAGGCTATATTTTCCAACTACTGATCCTTCTTCTTTGTTTCCAGTTTTTGCATTAAAATCACCAGTAATTATCAATGCATCTTGATTGCATGTTCGATCAATTTCAGACTGCAGCAGCTGATAAAAATCTTCTATTTCTTCATCTTTGGCCCTAGTGATTGGTGCGTAAATTTGAACAATAGTCGTATTAACTGGTCTTCCTTGTAGTCGTATGGATATCATCCTATCACTCACAGCGTTGTACCTCAGGATAGATCTTGAAATGTTCTTTTTGACAATGAATGCAACACCATTCCTCTTCAACTTGTCATTCCCAGCATAGCAGACTATATGATTGTCTGATTCAAAATGACCAATACCAGTCCATTTCAGCTCACTAATGCCTAGGATATTGAAGTTTATGTGTTCCATTTCATTTTTGACAATTTCTAACTTTCCTAGATTCATACTCGGTACATTCCAAGTTCTGATTATTAATGCATGTTTGCAGCTGTTTCTTCTCATTTTGAGTCATGCCACATCAGCAAATGAAGGTCCTGAAACCTTTACTCCACCCACATCATTAAGGTTGACTCTGCTTTGAGGAGGCAGCTCTTCCCCAGTCATCTTTTAAGTGCCTTCCAACCTGGGGGGCTCATCTTCCAGCACTATATCAGACAATGTTCCACTGCTATTCATAAGGTTTTCACTGGCTAATACTTTTCAGAAGCAGACTGCCAGGTCCTTCTTCCTATTCTGTCTTAGCCTGGAAGCTCAGCTGAAACCTGTCCTCCATGAGTGACCCTGCTGGTATCTGAACACCGGTGGCATAGCTTCCAGCATCACAGCAACACGCAAGCCTCCACAGAACAACAAACTGACAAACATGTGGGGCCATCCAGTTTACCTCAGTAAATGTCACTACCAGCCAAGTAATTGCTCAAACTGTAAATCTAGAAGTTATTCAATTACCAAATATATTGATTTGTCTCAAACCTGTCCATTCATAGCCACCCACAACTGTCCTAATCATCTGGCATTACAACTATTGTTATAGTAAAGTAATTGCCTCGCCTGCTAACAGTGCTGCTTCTTTCCCACCTGTTCCACATCCATCACCTATATTTTAGTCAAAGTGATCTTTTAAAAACTCATATATGACTACGTTTATCTATTGTATGTTGTTGGAAGTTGCCATCCATTGATTCGGACTTATGGCAACCCCTTGCATTGTACAGTAGAACTGCTCAATAGGGTTTTCTTGGCTGTACTCATAATCAGATCACAAGGTCTTTTCTTTCATAGTATTGCTGGCTGGGTTGAACCACCAACCTTTAGTTTAGCGTTGAGAGCAAACTCTTTCCTTTAGGGTAAGATTTAAAGTACTTAACTTGATCTATAGGGTCCTGCTGACTTTTGTAGTCTCATTTTGCTTCATTCACTATGCTTCAGCCATACTAGTCCTCTATCATTTTCTCAAATGTACCTGTCTTTCTATAATCTCAGGATATCTTTTACACTTTGCCTTTGCCTGGGATACTCTCCCTTATCCCTCGTAGCTTAACTAACTGACATTTAACTCTAGGTCCGAGGCACCTTTCTCAATTCTCACAATAGGTTATTCCTCCCCTGTGTGTCCACAGGACTCATGCCTTGTTGCTCTCACCACATTTGAAAATACTTTATATACATATATTATATTCTGTCCCAGATTGTGAGCTCCACAATGGCAGAAAACACATCTGTTTTCTCACTGCAAGTCCAATGCAGTACATTGCTTATTTGGATATTCAGTACCTCTCTGTTGAAGCAATTGAAAGAATAGACAAAATGATGAAATAACATCTATATCTTACATACCCTTTACCCACTACATGAAAATAATTGGTTTGAGATAGAGCAAGAAAGAGAGAGAGAGAGGGATAGTTAGAGACAGAGAGATAGAGGAGAATGATGAGAGATATTATCATAATCCCAAAGGAGCACAAGGTGAAGAAGTGATAGAGAGGCCACCATCTCCATTCCTCAGTGTAGTGTGAGTATTGCCACTATTACTTCTAGCTTTCATTTACAGAACACTTCTTATATATTTACACAAATAACCTCTTTTAATTTTAACAGTCCTATTTTATGAGGTAGACCTTTTTATTATCCTCCTTTATTATAAATGATGTGATGGAGACAAAGACACCTTCAGTAACCTACCCAAAGGCTAGAACAGAGTTCAAACCTAGGAAATCTGACTTCATAGCCATGTACTGTGCCATCAGGAGACCTGTCATCAGCCTAGCAGTCAAGGAACACTTGAAAGCAGTATATTCTTGAGGAAAATTGGCACAGGTAATCCAGGAAATGAGAATTCATTAAACTAAGTAGGAGGAATTCAGAAGGGGACTGCTGCTTGGATGAGTAGCTTAAGACTGACACCCAGAACTTGTTCTGAATGAGCCTCTCTGGTGCCAGGACTCATCTTGGAAAGTATTGATTATTTATGTGTGTGTGTGTGTGTGTTAAAAGATAAGTGTCACTAACCATATGAAAACTCTAGACTTTAGGCAACTTTGCATCAAGTTATCCTTTAGCTAGGCAAGAAAGGCATGAGTCCTCCTTCATTCCTTCATTCATTCAGCTCCAAAACCATTCTTGGGGGTGATTGGGCAAAGTCAGACTGTGAAATATTTGTAGAGTAAGAGAAAAATAAGTAGCATTTTTGTTTGTTTTTCATCATTAGCAAGGGCGAAGCATCCATAGCATCAGCTCTTCCGTGGATTGCCCTGTGGCTGAGGTAGTTACAGTACTGGAAACCATTGAGACAAGCCAACATGAGGATTATAGATGATTGGCAATTCCTTCACACTAGTAAAATCCGTGTTGTAGGGTTTAAACTTGAAATACACAGCTGATTTATTCCTTCTTTGTGGCAATAATCACTAGGATTGAATCTCTCACATGTGTAAAAAAGCCTGAATATGGCAGACTCTTTCGACTGCCAAATTAACAGTCATTTTCCAAAGCTTTCTTTGTACTCATGTCTTTTTTGTTAAAGAACAAGAATTCTGTCCAGAATTGGGTAGCCATGTGCTTCAGTGAACACTAATCCTTTCATAATCCAAGGATGGAAACTTGCTTAGTAGATGACAATCCTGTTTTTTTTTTTTTTTTTTTCCTTCCTGGTTAATTAATGGTTTAGAAAGAGCAACTATTTCTCACCAACGAGATACAAAGGAAAGTCTCCTGGGTGGAACTTTGAGGAGTGGGTTCTTTATTCTGAAAATCGGAAAGCAAGTAAAGAGTGTTCTTTAGCTGACTCTTCATCTAGTTGTGTTAAGGAAGTGACATTTGCAGCTGTAGCTCTTTCGTGAATGTGAGGGGGCTATTGGAAGAGGAACTTAGCCCTCTGAAGATGGCAGGGTAAGCATGGAAAGAATCTGGGTCCTTGGTAATGACAGTGAGCCAGGGATGCAACCAGTCCTGAAACCATGCTACCTCTGGTTTTCCTGTTAATAGTAAAAAAAAAAAAAAAGTGATATATATATCTGTTTACTCTTCCCCCATGCCCCCATTGTTTTAGTCAAATTTAGCTGGGTTTTCTGTTATTTGCTACTGAAACATTCCAAAGTGACAGTCAATATTTAGATTGTTGCAAATATTTTGGTCAGAATAACCCTTGGAATAGCCTGGAAACCCAAGTGCTAATCAAACAGGGGGAGGCTCCACATGTGGAGATTTGAGGGCTTAATACAAATTGTGACCTCATTTGTCCTCACAGTAAGATGAAACTTTACACTTATCATTTACATTCTGTTACTTACTGTCAGGCCACTCCTATCCCAGACTGGTGTCAGCCTTTGTTTGGTGGCCAAGCACCGTGCAAGTAAGTCCCATTTGCCTTTGTATCAAGATCCTAGCCCAAGTTTTGATTAAAGATAAAGAGATGCAAAAATACTCAAATCACATGCATGAAAACAAAACGTCTGCTTCTTCAGATAGTTCTATTTTTGTGTCTATAATTCTGCTCACCAACTGTATGTGCAACCTTTCTTTAAATTTGCAAAATAATTCAGAAGTTTTCATGATGCCAATTGCTAATCAAACCTTCTTCATCAACATCCACGCCCTCTTCCCATTTGTCATTTTATTTGTACATTGCTGACAGTGGCTCATGCAGCTCCCTCTTCTCATTGCCTCAGGGAAACAACAGGCTGTGGCATCAGGGGGAAGCTTATTAGCAGCTAAAATCTCATTTTTAAGGCTGCCTAATCAGGTTGCCAACTCATTTAAATTATGAACCTTAAGAAAAAAAATCCTTGTTTAATGACTCAAGTGTTAGTGACTTGAACACACAGTGTCTTTACTGTTACTTGCTTCCTCTCAAAGAGTTTAAACGCTAACCGTTTGCCAGAATAAATTGGTAAACCTGTTTTTTTTCCCTCCCCTCAGGGCATATGGTGAAAACCTATGAGGTCTGTCTGATTTATATAAGTGTACTTGGCTGCTATCTTATATTTATTCAAGCTATGTTATAAAGCAAAAATGAGGTTTAGCTTCAAAATGAAAGATTTTTATCTTTTTTTTTTTTATAAAAACTGAACATGTTAGTGAATAAGGCACACGCAGGCTTCTCAACTGTAACTGGCTTATTAAACGAGCTCGTTCATTCTGCTTCATGTTGTTTGTATTTGCTTTTACTATTGATTTATCTTGCATGTTAATGAATGAAAATTCAGGTGCCTGAAATTTTCATATATTTTGAATACATTTTTAAAGCTGCAATGTTCAAAAGGTATGTTTTGCTTTTTTAAATAATGTTTGAAAACTTTCTAACTGGGCACATGTTCTCATTTCTCAAGATGGTGGGAAAGATCTGTGGCAAGAATTTAGCATCTCTATGTTCCCTATTGCTACAATCAAGGAGCTGGTTTGAAATTACCTGTAACTCTTCTAAAGGACACTGTCAATTCCAACATAGTAAATTGACCTTCGGCTTAAGATCACTATATGGCATTAAGTCCATAGCTTTGCCCATTGTAAAGGAAATGGTTTTGGGAGCTACCTATGGATATCAATGGAGTTTTACATTTGTAAAACTAATATCTAACACCTACTAAGGGAGTTTTGCTCCCTACTAAAGTTTAAAATATTCTAAGCTTACTCTAGAATGGTCTGTGTAATGATTCCTTTTTTTTTTGTGTGTGGAATTTTCATCAGTTTATTTATTTTTATTGTATATTAATAATTATTTTTGTACGAGAAATTACATTGAGCTATAAACTTTCACCTAAAAATTTTTTTTTTTTAGGTGAAAGTTTATAGCTCAAGGTAATTTCTCGTACAAAAATTATTATTAATATATGAGTCACATAACTAATTTTGCTGGAGACTTAACAACAAACTGCTGCCTGAATTCAAGAGAGTATTTGAACAACACAAAAGACCATTACCTGGTCACTGACTAAAAAGCCCAGGAAAGAAAATTTTAGAGACCCTCATTTTCAGTTCTACGGCTTTTCTACTGAGATTACTCTTCCTCTGGAACAACATATAAAGTTGTTTATGTAACCTCCTTTCACATGATAGTCTTTCAAAAATTTGAAGACAGCTATGAATGACTTCAGTTAATATATTCCAGGGTAAATAGCCTCGGTACCTTTATCCAGCCTGGTTGTCCTATTTTTCCTTCTCTTTAAGTGATGTGCTCTTTATTAAATATCACATTCCAATTATGACATAACTAGCATGGAATATAGGATTATTATAGCCTGTTGACTGTAGACCATATATAGTAGTCAGAGAATAAAAAATGTGAAGGAAATATCTCTAAGTTTTAAAGGAGAGTAAATCCTTCCTCCCTTTCTTCCTCTTACCCACTATCTCTTCCTCCATGACTTTTTTCCTTCCTTCCTGAATAATTCACTCTAAAACTAATTAGGTTGAGTTGGGGAAGGCAAATTTTGACATCCAGAACTGAGTGGCATAACAGTGTGGGGTGTTCAACCGAAGTGAGGTAAGGAGAGAAGGTGTCTATTTGTGTATTAAAGGGCAGAAATGGTGCACCCATAGTTGGGGAGAAGGGTGCTGGTGTCTGAGTGGCATGTTACACAAGATGTAGGAAGTAGAGAGGAATGTGACACCATGCACACAGCCCAGCACACAGTGTTAGAACCCTAACAGAGCAGGGAGGGCATCTGTGCAGGAGGCTGATGGCAATACCAGAGACTAAGAAGAGATGAAGGTATCTGCAAGAGGGCAATTGAGTTGGCAGTGACCCATAGCAAGGTGTGGGAAGCTGAGAGTGGTGAGAAGAAATTGGTTAAATACAGGAGGGATTGGCCAAATAAGTTAAAATATTGAGCATAATGGTAGGCAAAGTTTTTACTGTAGAAAAGAGATGACAATAGAAACATTAAGAAAACTAGACCTAATCCTGTGATATTGGATTGAAATGAATGCATTGCTGCAAACTTATAGTCTTCTATATAAATAGACATAAAAATACAGATACTGATGTGTATGTTTGTGTATGTATGTTGTGTAAAAGGGGATATACATTCCCTATCTCTGTCCTCTGAGAGTGCCTGACAGAAGCAATGCCTCTCGTGCCCTAATCCTGACTTCTAAATGCCATTCTCCACCAAAAAAAAAACAAGACATTGGGAAAGATGATTGATTCCAGGACTGGACAGCAAAGGAGTATGATGAACTTGGAACATCTTTTTGTGCCAGAAAATAAGAAAATTCTCAAAGAGTAATTGTAAAATATTAAAAGAACAAAAAAGCCAGATTGAAAGTACTCCCACTTGATAAATCTGGAATAACATGAACAAAATTAATGATAATCATATATTGTAATAGAGTAAATAAATTAGGAATCAAGCAAAAATTATAAAAATTAATAAATCAATAACTGAAGAAGTACTGAAGAAAGCTTTTCCTTACTCTGGAATGTCAACTAATTATTGTAGAAGGAAATCTAGATTTAGAAAACGGTCCTTTGTCAGCCCTCAAGGTAGTAATTAATTCACCCAAGAAATATCACTAGATGTTTAATATTTGATGAGGAGAAGGATATTTATGTAGTTTAAAACTATCTCCCACAAAATACTTATTGATTCCAAAATGAAAAAGCATAATTTTATAGTAGTGAAATCTGGAAGACACCATCTTACTAAAGTGATAAAAGTTAATATCGATAGTACTGTGACAAATCAAATTTGAGTACAGTCTGACAGGTTGTGATAAGAATATAACACCGTTTCTTATGAGTCAGAAACAACTCAGTGGCAACGGATTTGGTTTTTGTTTTTTTATGTGATATCCCAATCCACCAATAAATATATCTCCCCTACACACACACACACACACACACACACACACACTTTACTCATTGTAAATGTACAATGAATTTTAATGAATTCAATAATTTTAGTAAATTTATATAGAGTTGTGAAACCATCACCACAATCCAGTTTTGAATATTTATTAACAAAGCAAAACAAAAAACCAAATCCATTGCTTTCAGGTGGGTTTTTTGAATATTTATATCACTCCCGAAATTCCCTCACGATTGTTTGCAGTTTTGATGGTTAATGTTAGGTATCAACTTGGCTAAGCTACGATTCTCAGTTGGTTTGGCAGACACTGGACTAGGTGATCTTCCATGATGCAACCATGTCCAATTTTGTGATCAAATGTAAGCAGCCAATCAGTTAAAAGGGCAGTTTCCTTAGGGGTGTGGCCTACCTCTAGTATATAAATGGTTGTTCTGGCAAAGCTCTCTCCAGTCTCTCTCTCCTTTTCTCTTGATCCCATATTCTTCTCATTGCCTGACCTCTGGCTCTTAGGCCATAAGCCTGCAGAAGTTTCCAACCTTCCACCTGACCTGCAGATCTTGGATTAACTAATCCCGGCAGTCCCATGAACCAGGAGTAGCCTCCAGCCTGCCACTTGACATGCAGATTTTTGAATTCTTCAGCCCCTGGAACCCTGTGAGCCAGAGGTCCCAGCCTGTCACCAGATCCACAGATTTGGGACTTGCCAGCCCTTACAAATGCCTGAGCCGTTTCCTTGAAGTAAATCTCTTTATGTATATTTGTTTATACATTTCACTAGTTTTGGGCCTCTAGAGAACCCAGACCCTCAGTCTTGAGCAATCGCTAATCTAATTCTGCCTCTATAAATTTGCTGCTTCTAGACATTTCATATAAATGTTGTTGTTGTTAGGGGCTGTGGAGTTGCTTCTGATTCATAGTGACCCTATGTACTACAGAACAAAACACTGTCTGGTCCTGCACAATGCTCACAATTGTTGTTATGCTTGAGGCCATTGTTGCAGCCACTGTGTCAATCCATCTCATTGAGAGTCTTGCTCTTTTCCACTGACCCTGTACTTTACTAGGCATGATGTTCCTCTCCAGCAACTGATCCTTCCTAATAACATGTCCAAAGCATGAAAGACATAGTCTTGCCATCCTTGCTTCTAAGGAGCATTCTGGTTGTGCTTCTTCCAAGACAGATTTGTTTGTTCTTTTGGCAGTCCATGGTATATACATTACTCTTTACCAACATCACAATTCAAAGGTGTCAATTCTTCTTCGATCTTCCTTATTCATTGTCCAGCTTTTTCATGCATAACAGATGATTGAAAACACCGTGGCTTGGGTCAGGCGCATCTTAGACTTCAAGTCGACATCTTTGCTTTTCAACGCTTTAAAGAGGTCTTTAGCAGCAGATTTGCCCAACACAATGAGACTCTTGATTTCTTGACTGTTGCTTGCATGGGTGTTGATTGTGGATCCAAGTAAAATGAAATCCTTGACAACTTCAATCTTTTCTCCATTTATCATGATGTTGCTTATGGGTCCAATTGTGAGGATTTTTGTTTTCTTTTTGTTGAGGTGCAATCCTTATGAAGCCCGTGATCTTTGATTTTCATCAGTAAGTGCTTCAAGTCGCCTTTACTTTCAGCAAGAAGGTTGTGCCATCTGCATAACGCAGGTTGTTAATTCATCTTCCTCCAATCCTGATGCCCCATTCTTCTTCATACAGTCCAGCTTCTTGGATTATTTGCTCAGCATACATATTGAACAGGTATGGTGAAAGGGTACACACCTTTCCTGACTGTAAACCACATGGTATCCTCTTGTTCTGTTCAAACAACTGCCTCTTGATCTATGTACAGGTTCCTCTTGAGCACAATTAACTGTTCTGGAATTCTCACTCTTTGCAATATTATTCATAATTTGTTATGTCTACACAGACAAATGCCTTTGCATAGTCAATAAAACACAGGTAAACACCCTTCTGGTATTCTCTGCTTTTAGACAGGATCCATCTGACACCAGCAATAATATCCCTGGTTTCATGTGCTCTTCTGAAACTGGCCTGAATTTCTGGCAGTTCCCTGCCAATATACTGCTGCAGCTGGTTTTGAATGATCTTCAGCAAAATTTTACTTGCCTGTGATATTATATTTCTTGATAATTTCTACATTTGGTTGGATCACCTTTCTTGGGAATAGGCATAAATATGGTTGTTTTCCAGTCAGTTAGCCAGGTAGTCATCTTCCAAATTTCTTGTCATGGATGGGTGAGCTCTTCCAGTGCTGCATCCATTTGTTGAAACATCTCAATTGATATTCTGTCAAATCCTGGAGTCTTGTTTTTCACCAATGTCTCAAGTGCTGCTTGGACTTCTTCCTTCGTACCTACAGTTCCTGATCATATGCTACCTCTTGAGATGGTTGAATGTCAATCAATTCTTTTTTCGTATAATGACTCTATGTATTCCTTCCATCTTCTTTTGATGCTTCCTGTGTCATTTAATATTTTCTTCATGGAATCCTTCAGTGTTGCAACTTGAGACTTGAATTTTTTCTTCAGGTCTTCCAGCTTGAGAAACACCAAGTGTGTTTTTCCATTTTGGTTTTCTATCTCCAGCTCTTTGCATATGTCATTGTAATACTTTACTTTGTCTTTTCGAGCAGCCCTTTGAAATCTTCTGTTCAGTTCTTTTACTTCATCATTTCTTCCTTTCACTTTAGCTACTCAACCTTCAAAAGCAAATTTCAGAGTCTCTTCTGACATCCATTCTGGCCTTTTCTTTCTTTCCTGTCTTTTTAATGACCTCTTGTTTCCTTCATTGATGATGTTCTTGATGCCATTCCACAATCTGTCTGGCCTTCAGTCGTTAGTGTTCAACTCATCAAATCTATTCCTGAGATGGTCTCTAAATTTAGGTGGGATATACTCAAGATTCTACTTTGGCTCTCATGGACTTGTTCTAATTTTTTCAGTTTCAACTTGAACTTGCATATGAGGAATTGATGGTCTTTCTGCAGTCAGCCCCTGGCCTTGTTCTGACTGCTGATATTGAGTTTTTCCTTTGTCTCTTTCCACAGATGTAGTTGATTTGAATCCTGTGTATTCCATCTGTCGAGGTCCATGCGTATAGCTGCTGTTTAAGTTGGTGAAAAATGTATTTGCGATGAAAAAGTCACTGGTCTTGCAAATTCTGTCATGTGATTTCCTGCACTGTTTCTATCACCAATGCCAAATTTCTCTACTACCGATCCTGCTTGTTTCCAACTTTCCCATTACAGTCACCAGTAATTATCAATGCATCCTGATTTGCATGTTGATCAATTTCAAACCGCAGAAGCTGGTAAAAATCTTCTATTTCTTCATCTGTGGCCTTAGTTGTTGGTGTGTAAATTTGAATAATAGCCATATTAGCTGGTCTTCCTTGTGGGTATATGGATATTATCCTACCACTGACAGCGTTAAACTTCAGGATAGATCTTGAAATGTTCTTTTTGAGGATCACTGCAATGCCATTCCTCTTCAACTTGTCATTCCCAGCATGGAAGACCATATGATTGTTGGATTCAGAATGGCCAGTATCAGTCATTTCAGCTTACTAATTCCCAGGATATGAATGTTTATGTATTCCATCTCATTTTTGACTCTTTCCAATTTTCCTGGATTGTTACTTCATACATTCCACATTTGGATCATCAGTGGATGTTAGCAGCTGTTTCTTCTCATTTTGAGTTGTGCCACATCAGCAAATGAAGGTTCATATAAATGGCATCATAAAATACATGGTCTTTTGTGTCTGGCTTCATTCACTTAGGAAAAGATTTTTGAGATTCATCCATGTAGCATATATTAGCACTTCATTACTTTTATAGCTGAAAAGTATTCCATTGCATGAAAATTTTGCTTGTTTATTGCTCAGCTGATGGAGAATGTTTAGATGTTCCCAGTTTGAGGCTATTATGAATAATCTTACTGTAAATGTTTATATATCTCTGTGTGGGTATATGTTTTAGTTCTCTTGGATAGTTTATAAGTAAAATTCCTGGGTTGTACAATGCCTTAGTTTCTTAGTGCTGCTGTAACAGAAATATCACAAAGTGATGGCTTTATTTTCTTGTAATTTGGGAGGCTTGAAGTCTGAATTCTAGGGGAAAGTTTTCTCTTTTTGCTCTGGGGGAAAATCCTTGTCTCATTCAGCTTCTTTTCCCTGGGTCTTTGGTAATCTCCATGGGCAGAAATCTTTCCCCACTACCCCAAAGGGTTTTCTAGGCAGTAATCTTTTAATCTTTATAGGAGCAAATTCCCAGGTCTTTTTCCTATGGAGCTTCTGGCTGGCTTCAAAGAGCCTACTTTTTGGTTTGCAGACGAGTGCATGACCTCTGCGCTACCAGGGCTCTTTTACAAAAGTATACCAAAAAACCAAACCAAACGCTTTGCTGTCAAGTCGATTCTGACTCAGAGTGAGACTAAAGGACAGAGTAGAGCTGCCCCATAGGGTTTCTAAGAAGCACCTGGTGGATTCAAACTGCTGACATTTAGGAACCTCTTAACCACTATGCAACGGGTTAGGATTTACAACACATAGTTTTTGGGAGGGGTGGGGCAATTCAAATCATAACATATGATAAGTTTATGTTTACATATAAGAAACTGCTCAACTGTTCTCCAAGTGGCTGTACTGTTTTTACAACCCTATGCAATGCATAAGTATTCAAGTTTCTTTTTTGCCATATCTTCACTAGCACTTGGAATTGTCTGTCTTTCTCTAGTTCGCATGTAGTGTTATCTCATTGTAGTTTTAATTTACAGTTACAATTCCCCAGTGATGAATGATGTTGAGAACCTTTTGATTCTTTGTATAACTACTTGGGTGAAATGTCTATTCAAGAATTTGTCATTTTTTTACTTATTGAACAACAAATTACCATTTGATGTATTTATATATTCTTAATAAAAGTCTTTTATCAAGAATATGATTGGCTAATATATTCTCACAATTTGTAGTTTGTTTTTTAATTTTCTTAAAAATTGTTCTTCAGATGACTAAAGATTTTAATTTTGATGAAGTCCTTTTTATTCATTTTTTTCTTTTATGAGTCATATTTTGGTATCAGATCTAATGACTTCATTTGACCAAAGTTCCAGATTATTTTCTCCAGTGTTATGGTATTAGCTCTCAGATTTGTTGGTATTATATGTTTGAGTTAATTTTGGTGTACTGTTTTTGCTGGGTGTGAAGTAAGACTCTATACGGAAACCAATAGAAAACTAATACATATGGTATTTGTGTGTTGGAATTTTCTATATTCAGAATCATGTCACCTGTAAATAAATGCAATTTTATTTCTTCCTTTCTGTTATGAATTGAATTGCATCACCCAAAAAAGATATGTTGAAGTCCAAACCCCTGGTAGCTGTGAACATGGCATTCTCTGGAAATAGGATCTTTGAAACTGGATTTGGTGAGTGTTAATCCCATCTAAGGAGTGTCTTATAAAAGAAGAGACAAAATTTGGAGAGTTAGAAGAAGAAAAGCTATGTGATGACACAGGAAGATGCAGCTGCCAGCCAAGGAATCCTCAAGAATTGGTAAGATCCACTAGAGGCTAGGAGATATGAAAGGAACTGTTTTCTCTGTCAGAGTCATCTGAAGAAATCAACATAGCCAATGCCCTAATTTGGACTTATAGTCTACAGTTCAACGAGATAATAAATTTTTGTTCTTATAAGCCACCCAGTATGTGGTATTTTGTTATAAGAGCTGTAGGAAACAAATACACTTTATAGTCCCTGTATAACTTTATATTATTTTTTTTAATTTTTGTATTATTGCACTGACTAGAACTGTCAGTGAATTTTTTTTTTTTTAATATCAGAAAGACTTAGATACATTTATACACTAGAAGTAGAAGTATCCAGGTCGTACATGAGAAAAAGAAAAAAAAAAAAAAAGGACCAAGTTACCTAGGTGCCTTGGAGTGTGGTACTTGGAGCATGATGGATTTGTCTAATTTAAAGGAACACATCTTTCTTTGAAACAAGAAGGAAAAAAAAATCAGGAAAAATAGTTACACTTAGGTCTCTTAAGTATAGAAATATTTTAATAGTTTAGCTATTTACAATTTCAATAATGATAAAATTAGATAAATAGATTTTAGCTCTCTGGTGAAATTGGTTGCTGGTTATTAAGGACAACAGAGATAGCCATCAATCAAGAGTAATTTAGAGGAAGCCTAGTGATGGGACCCCTGTTGATACCTTCCAGTACTATAATTCTATCACTAGCATGTATCAAGTAAAGCTCATTTTGCAAATGACAGTTCTTAGCTCAGTTGTAAGTAAATGGCATGCAGTAGGTACTTAATAAATAGATATTGATATAACATCTTCTACATTTTAAAAAAGAAAGATATATCAATAGTTTAATTAATTATTATCCTTGGACCAGAAAAGAGGAGCACCACTGGGGTTCTAATTAGGAAAGTTACGAATAGAAAGACCTCCTACCTGCAAGATTTGTTTAATTTGTATTTGTGAGATGAATTTTACACATTTCTGAGGTAAAATACTTTTGTGATTTTAGTTTCTGCCTTTGAACACAGAAAGTCCCTGTTTTTAAAACAATCAAAGAAAAAGTAGTGCATCTGAAGCCTTGTTTTTAGAAATGCAATATCTAGGGCACCATTAGGTCAGTTTCTGATATTACTTGAAGCCTCAGTGGAGTTGATCTGAAGATGAATATCTCGTTTGTTCACACTGGGGTTCATACTGTCTCTTAGGGATCCCTTAAAATTTGGGAAACTTGAAGAAAAATTGCCCAGTCTGCAGTCAACAGGCAATTGTTGTCTCAACTGAGAATTATTCACTTGCCCTGACCTACCTAATGGGTTTCCTCCTCACTCTGTAGTTCTAAATGCAGCAGGGAAAACTGGTGCAGGATGCAGTTGTTTGTTTTTTCTTTGAAATTAAATGATTTTTTTCATGTCATGACTACAAATCAGCACTCAAAATAAGAGAATCAGGTCTGTGCCTTGTTTGGCTAACCTTCAACACCATGAAAATGTAATTTGTAATTTTTGCTTTTTGAATATTTTGTCAAAGGAAGCTTATGACTGACATATTCTTCTATAACCCTAGTGCTTTATTTCAAAGTACTTATTTGCAGAATATTCTCATTTTAAATAAAACCTAGACAACCATTTCAAACTTTCAGCTTATATGATAAAGATGACATAAATGATAAAGTTGTGGTTTCTATAGGAACTATGACGTAGTGACCTTATTTTACCTTTATCCCTCTCCCTTTTAATGTACAGAGATAAATTAATGTAAGTATATGTTGTGAAGCATTATGCAATCTTGTGAAAGGAAACAAATAACTTTCCCTCTTGCAAGCATCAGAGACAGCAGCAAGAATATGAATGAGTAACGTATAACATACCTAGAAAAACCATGTCTTGCTAAGATACCATTGTCCATGGGGTATTGTTTGTTTAGTGTAATTGCAATTTTCATTTGGATTATCCAAGTCCAGAGGTTCTTAAACTTTGGAATTAAGAAAGGCAAACAAACCAATTTGAGAATATTGAGCACATAATATGGAATGAAACTGACTTACAGTTTCAAAATAGTATCATACATGTGCTGTGTATGATTCCCACACACATCTGTCAGTTTGTTGTACTGCGTGTTGCTGTGATGCTGGAAGCTATAACACTGGAATACAAAAACCAGCAGGGCCACCCATAATGGACAGGTTTCAGCTGAGCTTCCAGACTAAGAGTAGGAAGAAGGACCTGGTAGTTTACTCCAGAAGAAAGTTGGCCAGTGAAAACTTATGAAGAGCAGCAGAACATTGTCTAATATAGTGCTCAAAGGTGAGCCCCTCAAGTTGGAAGGCACTCAAAGTAAGACTAGAGAAGAGTTGCTTCCTCAAAGTAGAGTTGACCTTAAGGATGTGGAGGGAGTCAAGCTTTCAGGACCTTCATTTGCTGATGTGGTATGACTTGAAAAGAAACAGCTACAGACATCCATTAGCAATAGGAACTTGGAATGTACAAGGGATGAATCTAGGAAAACTGGAAAGAGTCAGAAATGAAATGGAATGCAAAACACCAATATCCTAGGCATTAGAGAGCTGAAGTGGACTGGTATTAGCCATTCTGAATCAGACAATCATATAGCATACTATGCCCAGAATAACACCTTGAAGAGGAATGGTGTTGCATTCATCAACAAAAGGAACATTTTGAGATCTATCCTGAAGTTCATTGCTACCGGTGATAATATCTGTATGCCTTCAAGGAAGACCAGTTAATATGACTATTATTCAAATTTACATGGCAACCACTAAGCCAAAGATGAAGAAATTGGAGATTTTTACAACTTCCACACTCTGAAATTGATCAAACATGCAATCAAGATGCATTGATAATTACTGGTGATTGGAATGCAAAAGTTGGAAACAAAAAAGTATCCGTAGTTGGAAAATATGGCCTTGATGATAGAAACTATGCCAGAGATAGCATGGTAGAATTTTGCAAAACCAACGTCTCCAGCATTGCAAATACCTTTTTTCAATAACATAAGCAGCAACTATACACGTGGACCTTGTCAGATGGAATAAACAGGAATCAAATTGACAGTATCTGTGGAAAGAGATGATGGAAAAGCTCAATATCATCAGTCAGAACAAGGCCAGGGTCTAACTGTGAAACAGACCATCAATTGCTCCTAATGCAAGTTTAAGTTGAAGCTGAAGAAAATTAGAACAAGTCCACTAGAGCCAAAGCATGACCTGGAGTATATCCCACCTGAATTTAGAGACCGTCTTTCAAGAATAAGTGTGACGCACTGAACATTGATGACTGAAGACCAGATGAGTTGTGGAATGACATCAAGGACATCATCCATGAAGAAAGCAAGAGGTCATTAAAAAGACAGGAAAGAAAGAAAAGACCAAAATGGATGTCAGAAAAGACTCTGAAACTTGATTTTGAATGTTGAATAGCTAAAATGAAAAGAAGAAACTGATGAAGTAAAAGAGCTGAACAGAAGATTTTAAAGGGCAGCTCAAGAAGACAAAGTAAAGTATTATAATGACATGTGCAATGACTTGGAGTTAGAAAACCAAAAAGGAAGAACACACTGGACATTTCTCAAGATGCAAGAACTGAAGAAAAAATTCAAGCCTCGAGTTGCAATATTGAGAGATTCTATGGGGAAAATATTAAACCATGCAGGAAACATCAAAAGCAAATGAAAGAAATACACAGAGTCACTGTACCAAGACGAACTCATCAATGTTCAACCATTTCAGGGGGTAACATATGATTAAGAACCAATTGTACTGAAGGAAAGAAGTCCAAGCTGCAATGAAGGCATTGCTGAAAAACAAGGCTACAGAATTGACAGAATGCCAACTGAGATCTTCCAACAAACAGATGCAGTGTTGGAAGAGCTCACTCACCTATGCCAAGAAATTTGGAAGACAGCTACCTGGCCCACCAATTGGAAGAGATTCATATTATGCCTATTCCAAGGAAAGATGATCCAACAAATGTGGAAATTATTGAACAATATCATTAATATCACACACAAGTAAAATTTTTCTGAAGATCTTTCAAAAGCGATTGCAACAGTACATCAACAGGGAACTGCCAGAAATTCAAGGAGGATTCAGAAGAGAACGCAGAATAAGGAATATCATTGCTGATGTCAAATGAACCCTGGCTGAAAGCAGGGAATACCAGAAAGATGTTATCTGTGTTTTACTGAATCTGCAAAGACATTTGACTGTGTGGATCATAACAAATTATGAACAACATTGCAAAGAATGAGAATTCCAGAACACTTAATTGTGCTCTTGAAGAAACTGTACATAGGCAGTTGTTCAAACAGAGCAAAAGGATACCACATGTTCAAAGTCAAGAAAAGTGTGTGTCAGGCTTGTATCCTTTCACCATATTTATTCAATCTATTTGCTGAGGAAATAATTCAAGAAGCTGGACTGTATAAAGAATGGGGCATCAGGATTGAAGGAAGACTCATTAACAATCTGCCTTATGCAGATGACACAACGTTGCTTGCTGAAAGTTAAGAGGACTTGAAGCGCTTACTGAGGAATATCAAAGACTACAGCCTTCAGTAAGAATTACATCTCAAAATAAAGAAAACAAAAATCTTGACAACTGGAGCAATAAGCAACATTAAGATAAACAGAAAAAAGATTGAAGTTGTCAAAGGTTTCATTTTACTTGGATCCACCATCAATGCCAATGGAAACATCAGTCAAAAAAGCAAACGACCAGGTGCATTAGGCAAATCTACTGCAAAAGACCTGTTTATAATGTTGAAAAGCAAAATATCACTTTAAGTACTAATGTGCGCCTGACCCAAGCCATGATGTTTTCTGTTGCTTTATATGCATGAGAAAGCTGGACAATGTATAAGGAAAACTGAAGAAGAATTGATGCCTTTGAGTTATGGTGCTGGCAAAGAATATTGAATATACCATAAGCTGCCAAAAGAACGATCAAATCTGTTTTGGAAGAAGTACAGACAGAAATGCTCATTAGAAGCAAGGATGGCAAGAATTCGTCTTACATACTTTGGATATGTTATGAGGAGGGAGCAGAGCAGTCCTGGAGAAGGACATCACGCTTGGTAAAGTAGAGGATCAGTGAATAAAACGAAGACCTCAATGAGATGGATTGACACAACGGCTGCAACAATGGGCTCAACGATTGTGATGTTGGTGTAGGGCCGGGCATCTGTTTCACTCTGTTGCACATAGGGTTGCTATGAGTCAGAACTGTGTGGCGGCACCTGACAATGTATGATCCCATCATGTTGGCAATTTCTAAAGGAAAAATGAAATCATTTCATCCTGAGTTATTTTATAGAATTTTATAATAGAATACGTTATATCTGGGATCATATCCATTTTAATCAGAGCCTTGGTGGTATAGTGGTTAAGAGCGTGGCTGTTAACCAAAGGTTGGCAGTTCAAACCCACTGGTCACTCCTTGGAAACCCTATGGGGCAGTTGTACTCTGTTCTATAGGGTCGCTATGATTCATAACTGACTCAACAGCTCCTAATAACAATGACAATTCATTTTAATAGTCCTTTAATTTTGTGATTCTCCTAACATTGAAATATGCATTATATTGAGTGATAAGCATCAGCTCACAGCATCTTTAACCTAAAAGCTTCAAATAGTTATATAAAACATTACATGTACTTTTTAAAAGTTATGCAGTAAATATCTTGAATTTTTTCCAGATTTTACAGGGAGATTTAAGAAGAAAAAATATTTACTATAAAAATGTTTTTATCATCCTCTCTTCACTGACTAATACAATTATTATTTTTTTTAAATGGTATAGAATATGTTGACTGAATGACTAACAACACAAAATTATATTATCTGATTTGTAGAATTTGGACATCATTTCTGAAGTTTTTACTTTATTTTTAAAATTATGAGATTATTTCTATGTATATTGAACCATAATATAATTATAAATGTTTAGAAAGTTTACAATTATACTCAAATATATTTTAACTATAAGACTTTATGTTGTGTGATAGTCATAGAAATAGCGTAACATGTATAATGAATGCTACAGTCATGGTATGGATGCCATGATTATTTAAAAAAATAAAATTGTAATATAGAATAATAGTAGGTTATAAAGATTAATTTGATCCTAAGTTACTGAAAATATTTGAGCTTTGCCTCAGAAAACTCAAGGCCTGTTTGTTACAGGTCAGGTAGTCCATAAAGTCTAAAGAAATTAAATCAAGTCATTTGAAAAGGATAAATTTGCCTGAAGGCTAAATAAGATCTTAGTGACTTAAAGAAAAAAAAAGTAGGGAGAAAGAGCCTCAGTTTATCACATATTCACATTTTAAGTTTTATCTAAAATGGAAAGTAATTGAGTGGACCATAGACTCAATAAATACTAATTGATAATAAAATTCTGCTTAATTTAATTTCCAGAAAAAGTACACATTTTTTTTTCGAGATAGGCATCAGCAGATTATCTTTTGAAAGAACTTTATTTTTACCCAAATTTTGTAGTAATAAAAAGAAAAGAGTCAGAAATAAATTGCAACTTTTACTTGTTCTCATTTGGTTTATTGTGGCAATTTTTAATCCCAGTGTTGCCACCTTCCCCTTCTTTCAGTTGGAATGCCACCAAAAGAACAACAACAAAATAACTGAATTCAGTCACTTACCCAGGAAGAAGAGTTAAATGTAAAGGACAGTGTGCGGGAAGAAGTTCATTAAATGAGATTTGGGGTTAGCATGCAAAAGAAGAAACTGATGGCTATGTTTAAATATATCCAGTAATAATCATTCCAAAAAACCAAAGACCCAAGTGAATAGGCAAATAAATATCAGTCTCATCTGAACTCTTTAATGCTGACTATCAGTCCACATTGTGCCCAATTCCCTATGGAAGAAACTCAGGGGGAAAAAAAGTTGAATAAATATCTCTGGTTTCCAAAGCCTTACTTCCTTGACAAATCCCTAGGTATTGCATAATTCTGTGTGACCTCTGGAACTGACCTATTGTGAGATGCTTTGTTTGGGCAGCTAGGTCAGTCCATTCAATAGATCCAAATATATCATTCTCTATTTGCTGAATTTATGTTCATATCCAGAGTTTTTGTCTCTTCTTTATCTACCTTCCTATAAATAATAGGACAATATCTTGAAATATCCCAAGAAGGAACCAAACTCAATTTAAAATAAATTTATGTTTTAATACACCTGAATTACTATCTCCCCAGCCTTCTTTGTTGCATTTACACCGTAAGTCAGGCACATAAACTAAAGAATTAAAAGGTGCTTCAGCATAAAGACAGTATACACTTTATTGCTCTACCAATTACTTTTTTCTCAAAAAGAATTCAAAAAATACATTTTTCATGTATTCACTAAAATTCCTAATTTGTTTTTGAAAAGAATAATTTTCATCCCATGATAACTTTAAAAAATATTCCGACACATATCTAAATACATTTTTTTTTAATTTAGAAATAATAAAACATACCTTCCCACCCATTGAGAGCTGCACAAGTGACTTCTTTCAAAAGAGGGTGGTATGGGCGGGGGAGGGAAGAGTAACTTCATGGTGGAGAAAGGCAAACACTGTCTCAGCCAGGTGACTTAGTGAACAACAATAGTGATAACTCATGCTGATAGTATATGACCTTGATATGATGTGATGATAATGGTACTTTACCTCTTGGCCTCTATCCCCAAAATACATAGCCCTAGTATCATCATGAGGAAAGAAAAAAAATCAGGCAAATCCAGATTAAAGGATGTTCTGCACTATTCATACCAGTACTATTCAAAAGTACTGGCAAGTCTGAGAAACTTTCGAGGGTGAAAGGAAGTTAAGGAAACATGATGACTAAACGTAACATGGTATCCTGGATAGGATCCTGTAGTAGAAAAAAGGACATCAAGGAAAAACTAGTGAAATCTGGATAAAGTGTGGAATTCATTTTCTAGTAATGTCCCAGCATTTGTTTCTATTTGTAAAAAGTGTTAGCAGTAGGGGAAGCTCAGTATGGAACATATGAGAACACTCTGTACTATCTTTGCAACTTTTCTGTAAACTTAAAATTATTTTAAGTAAAACTTTATTTTTTAAAAAATAAAGCATACATTAACTTGCTGTCTATTAAATTTTTGCCATTAAGTAATAACAATTGGGCCCCGTAACACTCCTGTTGCCATCAAGTTGATTTCAACTCATAGCAACCGTACAGGAGAGAGTAAAACTGTCCCGTAGGGTTTCCAAGGCTGTAATTTTTAGAGGCGGACTCCCACATCTTTTCCCACAGAGCCTTTGAGGGGGGGTTGAACCACCCACCTTTTGGTTAGCAGCCTAGCTCTTAACAACTATGTTACCAGGGCTTATTCCTAAGACACTAGAACTACCAAAAGGCCCTGATTTATCTAATCCGTCCAATATGTTTTCTTTTCCTGACACATTATATGTTGAGGATATTTAAGTGAAAAACGTGTATGGAAAGTATAAATGCTAATTGTCAAGTGTTCTAAGCAATTTTTCCACTTTGAATTTTTTTTTTTTTTACCTCTATAACCTTATACAGTACAGCCTGTGGAAGCTGGAAACTATGTGAGGCAGAAACCTGTCAGAGAAGCAAAACTCTAATATTTTCTGCTAAAAGAGAATGACAGAAAAGTGCTAAGACCTGTCAAAGATAGGAAATCTGTAAGACCCAAAAAACAAGGCAGTCCTATCCGGTTCCAGCTCTCACAGGTTTCACTGTATGCTGATTGCTTCATAATAGCTGAAAAATTAGAAGAAGGGTTGAGCAGATAAGTACAGAGTTCTTTAACGCCTCTGAGGAATTACTGGAGTTCTAAGGAATACATTTGAACACTCATTTTTAAATTCATCTTACCATCACTATATTTATTCTACCAGAGAGCCCCTTTTTTCTAAAAACCTGCAGCAGAATTTGTAGGCCAGAAACTCATACGTGCAAAGGAATGACAGTCTGTATTTTAAGTTCTTCTTCTACTTGATGGTAAAAAACAAAAAACAAAAAAACCTCAAGCTTATTCATTTCTAGGAAATGCCAGTCATTTCAAGTTTAATTCCCTTACATATTTTTTATCCTCCTTTGTCCTGGAGTTGACAATGTTTCTGGAGCCCTACTCCCTGCAGTAATATTCGCTTTGATGGTATCTGCACTGACAGCTTCTGCAATGCACAAAGGTCTCATCTAGTTTCCAGGGACAACAGCCCCTCCACATGGACACCAATTTATGCTGCCTTCAATTGATTTTTTTTTTTTTCAATTGAGTTTAACATTGTTCCTTCATCATTGAATTATGTGGTGCTCCATTTTCTCTGGGGCTTCTTCTACCCAAATGAGAAAGTTTAAGTCTGGCAGACTCTCTTACCTCGTCCTTATCCCCTGTCAGGGCACAAGGAACTTTTGGATGCTCTCCACATCTCCGTGGGATTATAAGAATTAGGTGGCTTCCTCTTTTTACCCAGGTGGTCCATGAAACACATGTACCCTGTAGCTACGAATCTTACAGGGTCCCACCAGAAAGCAAATATACATCTTATCTTTATACAGATCAACAAAGAAGATTGATTTCCTTTTCTCTTCTCCTCTCAACCCAAGGCTGAAGGCTGAGGGAGAGTTTAATGTCCTGGAACATAATCTAATGCTCTTGTTTCCTTTCTGTTCTCCTATTTACATCTTTTCTGGTCAGAAGGCTAGGAAAATTTCATTCTTCTGGATAATGTATTCTTATATCCTTTCAAATATTTATCTTGTAATGTCTAAAGTAAGCCAACTCTGCTCAAAATTCAAGAATTGTATTTTTTTGTTAATATTTGTTTTGTTTGTTTTAATCCAGTTCTTCTAGAATAACTTCTTTAAAAGCAATGTCTATATTCAATGTAGTTGCTGGATTGGAGGAGGGCTACTAGAAGAAATTAAATCACATCCCATGATATCCTCTTAATTTCAATAACTTGTTAAACTGTTCAAGAATGTTTAAGGCTTTTTCATTAAAAAAAGGAAATCCCTCCATTAAGGTGATTTTGAAGATTTTCAATCTTTCTAAACTTACTTCTAGCTGTAATATACAATAAAACTTGGCCCTAAAATTGATAGTTATATACAAAATACTTATGTAGCATGGCTATCCCTACCTTTGTACCTCTGCCTTTGCCGTTTTCACAATGGGAGATCTCATCTTTGATCTTATCCATCATTATATGTTACATGCAGGTTTTAATTTCCTCTTTAGCCTTCTTTAACCATGCCAGCTCTTGAAGTACCCTACATCTGTTTTAGTAATGAATGTGAATATCTTTCTTTGATTTGCTGATTTACGATGCCCTGTCCAGTGACATCTCTTGTGGTATTATAGAATATTTGGAAAGCAACTATAAAAAAAAAAAAAATAGGACTCAGTAATTATGGTATTTAACTCTGTAATATATTAATAAAGGACTTTAGGCTCAAAGGATTTGGATCTTGCTTGAGATCACTGGATAGTAGACAGCAAGGTTAGGACTAGATTCACAAACTATCCTGACATTGAATTTAGAACCCTTTCCACTCTGGTGTAATACATTGTTGTTTAATCCCTCAGCTATTTTTGTAATGACTATCTTTATAACTAGTTCATAAGTAGTTAGAGGAGAAGATGCAAAAGACTTTCCAAAGCCAATGCTATATAACGATCTCTTGCTCTTTCTGTATCTCTCTCTCACTCTTTCTTTAACTTTCTTGCTCTACCTCTCTCTCTCTCTCTAGAAGATCTAGAACGAATGCTGTTTCTTGCTTCTGCAGCTGCCTTTCCCACCACTGTATGCAGACTACAATCCAGAAAAATAACTTACAATAAAATAAATCAAAAGCCTATTTAATTAAACTTTCATAGAGGCTGATATGATAGAAGATGAACACATTTGTCCTTGACCCAATCATTTTCAATCTTAGTTCAGAAAGTTGGCTAAATACAGTGGTAATGCTTACTTACTTTCTCTCTCCAGTCCATAGAAGTTCTTACCTACTGAAGAGGACATTCAAATATTTGTCATGAAATTCGTTATTTTGAGTTTTCTAATTATGTTCTCCCCAGATGTCTGTTAGTTTGTCATATTTTGGTGGACCTTTTATTTGCTGAGGTGACATGACAAAAATGAGAAGAAACAACTGCAAATACCTATTAACATTTGGAATATGGGATATATGAAGTACGAATCTAGGAAAATTGGAAGTCATCAAAAATGAAATGGAATGCATAAAGATCGATATCCTAGGCATTAGTGAGCTGAAATGGACTGGCATTGGTCATTTTGAATCCAACGATCATATGGTCTACTATGCCAGGAATGAAAAATTGAAGAGGAATGGAGTTGCATTCATTGTCAAAAGCCCATTTCAAGATCTATCCTGAAGTACAGCGCTATCAGTGATTGAATAAAATCCACATGCCTACAAGAAATACCAGTTAATACAACCATTGTTCAAATTTACACACCAATCACCAGTGCCAAAGATGAGGAAACTGAAGATTTTTACCAACTTCTGCAGTCTGAAATTGATCAAGCATGCAATTAAGATGCATTGATAATTATTGGTGATTGGAATGCAAAAGTTGGAAACAAAGAAGAAGAATCCTTGATTGAGAAATATGGCCTTGATGATAGAAACTACTCCAGATATCCCATGATAGAATTTTGCAAAACCAATGATTTCTTAATTGCAAATACCATTTTTCAACAACATAATTGGTGACTATACATGTGGACCTCACCAGGTAGAATACACAGAAATCAAATGGACTACATCTGCGGAAAGAGAGGATGGAAAAGCTCAATATCATCAGTCATAACAAGGCCAGGGGCCAAACGTGGACCAGACCATCAATTGCTCATAAGCAAGTTCAGGCTGAAGCTGAAGAAAATTAGAACAAGTACATAGCACCAAAACATGACCTTGAGTATATCCCGCCTGAATTTAGGGATCATTTCCAGAATAGATTTGATGCACTGAACGTTAATGACCAAAGACCAGACAAGTTGTGGAATAACCTCAAGGATATTATACATGCAGAAAGCAAAAGCTTAGCAAAAGAAAGAAAAGACCAAAATGGATGTCAGATACTTGCTCATGAATGTAGAGTAGCTAAAGAGAATGGAAGAAATGATGAAGTAATAGAGCTCAAAAGAAGATTTCAATGGGTGGCTCAAGAAGACAAATAAAGTGTTACAATCAAATATGCAAAGACCTGGAGTTAGAAAACCAAAAGGGAATAACACCCTTAGCATTTCTCAAGCTAAAAGAACTGCAGAAAAAATTCAAGCCTCAAGGTGCAATATTAAAGGATTCTATGGGGAAAATAATAAGGCATTGACTGTGTGGATCATGAGAAATTATGGATAATATTATGAAGAATGGGAATTCCAGAACACTTATGGCACTCATGAGGAACCTGTACTTAGACCAACAGGCAGACATTTGAACAGAACAAGGGGTTACTACTTGGCAGCAGAGTTGTATCTTTTCATCATACATATTCAATCTGTATGCAGAGCAAATAATCTGAGAAGCTGGACTATATGAAGAAGAATGTGTGGCATCAGGATTGGAGGAAGACTCATTAACAACCTGCATTATGAAGATGACACAACCTTGTTTGCTGAAAATGAAGAGAACTTGAAGCACTTACTGATGAAGATCAAAGACAACAGCCTTCAGTATGGATTACCCCTCAACATAAAGAAAACAAAAATCCTCACTACTGGACCAATAAGCAACATCATGATAAGTGGATAAAAGATTGAAGTTGTCAAGAATTTCATTTTACTTGGATCCACAATCAATGCCCATGGAAGCAGCAGTTAAGAAATGAAATGACTTATTGCATTGGGCAAATCTATTGCAAAATCCTCTTTAGAGTGTTGAAAAGCAAAGATGTCACTCTGAGTCTTAATGTGCACCTGACCCAACTCATGGTATTTTCAATCACTTCACATGAAAGTGAAAGCTGGATGATGAATAAGAAGACTGAGGAAGAATTGATGCCTTTGAATTATGATGTTGGTGAAGAATATTGAATATACCATGGGATGCCAAACAAATGAACAAATCTGTCTTGAAAGAAATACAGGAAGAACGCGCCTTAGAAGCAAGGGTGGCGAAACTTCATCTCAGGTACTTTGTCCATGTTATCAGGAAGGACTCGTTACTAGAGAATGACATCATACTTGGTAAAGTAGAGAGTCGGTGGATAAGAGGAAGGCCCTCAATGAGATGGATTGACACAGTGGCTGCAACAATGGGATCAAGCATAACAAAGATTGCGAGGATGGCGCAGGACCCAGAAGCCTTTCTTTCTATTGTATATAGGGTGCTTAGGAGTTGGAACCAAATGGACAGCACCTAACAACAATTATATCCCACCAATAGAAAAATTATAAACATCTCTAAAATGAAAACATATAGACATTAGTATTTTGTGAGTATGAATATGCCAAAGTTTAAAGTTTATGACCTTTAGACATGTACTCCAGAAACTGAGCAATAGATGCCATTTGAAAGTGGTAGCTCAGCACAAGTACTAATGTAAATCTCAGCATTATCAACAACAAGTAGCCTAGTGTCGTGTACTAGTAGCTCAGTTAGTGATTTTAGATTAAAAAGCTCTGTGGCACACGTATCAGAAGTATCGGACCCTGCCCAAATGGCATAGCAGGTAGTAAAATTGTTAAGTTACTTTATCATTGATATATTTATTATAACCAAATTGTAGTTTCTTTATTCATATTAAGCAATGGCATATGCATGACATTATGGCAAACACTGCTGTTTCTTACACAATATACTTTCTGTCCTCTATCTTTATTAAAATAACCCTAATTTAATTAGAAAGAACCTGGATGACAGAAGCATCTTGTGATCAACTACTAACCCAAAGGCTGGTTGTTCGAATCCACCCACTGGCTCCACAGAAGAGAAAGGCCTGTCGAACTGCTTACGTAAAGATTACTGTCAAGAAAAGCCTGTGAAGCATTTCTACTCTATAACATGTGGGGCTGTCATGAGCCTGGGGATGACTCAACGGCAGCTAACAGCAGCAGCAACAATTAAGTTAGGGTTAGAAATGTATTTTGTTTTCCTGACTCCCTTGCTTCTGAGAGTGATCATGACAAAGATTTAACCAATGTGAAGTAAGCCGAGAAAGCATGGGAGATGATCTTGAAAGTTATTTTTTCTTGAAATAAAGAGACAAACTCAGCTGGCATGAGCCTAATGACTTCTATCTTTCCTTTTGCTTCTTACACTCTGTTTTGAAGGAAGTAGCAACTTGTGAGTGGGAGGAGTGAAGAAGCCTCTATCCCTCTTCCCTTAATGGAAATGTCAGGAATGGCTTACTACCAGACTTCTTTTTTATGTGAACAAACTTTGCTTGCTTGTTTTTAATGCTGGGTAATGGGGTTTCTTTCATTCTAAGCCAAACAATACCAACTATTACACTCACTTCAAGTCAAATCTAGTTTGTAGTTAGGGCAAAAAAAAAAAAAAAAAATAGGGCAGCAAGGTGAAAAATATTCTTATTATCCATGTCGACTTGCCCTTGGGGATTATGGTGGTAACAGTATGTTTGATATAGTCCTCTACAGCTGTTGTCCATTGGAGAGTGACAAAATCTGCTAAAGTCACAGTCGAGGCAAATATTACATCCTAGTAAGCTTTTCTTGCTCTGTTTTTTAACAAGATCTCACATCCTAAAATCAGAAAATAAAAATTCCTTGGAATAATTAATGAAACTTTATTTGGTATTTGCTTTTAAAACAATGGCATTATGGAATTTTAAAAAATAAATTACCAGTTAGGTCATTCATTAAGAATAAATGAGATTAAATTAATTCCAATTGCAAATGAGAGAGAGTGTGTATATATATACACACAAAGACAGAGAGAAGGACAGAAACAGAGAGATGCTATTAAAATGCTTCTGGTATGTAATTTAATCAACCACATAACTAAAACTTTCATTAATTTTGCCATTAAACAATCACTCATTCATTACACTAGACCTGAAGAATCAGTGGTAAATTAGAGCTGGCTTGCTTTGGCTTATGAAAATCTATTGTGACCATCTCTTTTTTAAACTCTGCATTCAGTGATACAACATTGTTAGCTTAAAATCTGTTATGTTGGTGGTTTGACAGGGAAAAAAAAAGTGTGATCTTTTTGTGTGTGTATGTGTTGGTTGTTAAGCATTTACCAGCACACTACTGCAAAGGATATGCAGTTAATTAAGACACTACTCCATCCTTATTTCACCAACAAATATTTATTTAGCTTAATCTTATGCCATGTACTTGTTAGATTATTATGTGAAAATTTCAAAGGCATGTTATTAACTGGTGAAACAAACAAACAAAATTTAAATGTCCACTACAAGCAGTAACACACTGCTGCTATTTGGAGTTTACATTCTAATACGTAAGTCTTCTCCTCAAGACGTTTACAATATAGCAGGGGATATTCCATGTGCACACAAACCACTCCAAAGCAAGTCAGTATGTTATAAAGGCTTGGAGAAGGTTAAGTCAAAGGGGAAAGAAATCCCTAGTAGAAGAGAGCATTTGTGAGTTGTCGGGTAAACTGTGCAACGCTTCACGGAAGAGGTGCCATTTGTCCTGAGTCTTGACAGTTGTGGAAGAAATCCATAGATGAAAGTGGATGTGGGTGGCAGGCAGATTACTTCTTTGCCATTTTGTACTAATTTATGCTATTTGTTTTCTAATGTCTTATTAAAATAATTTTTTATGTGTCTCTTCCCCTATTGGGTTTTGAGAGCTCTCACAAAGCAGAAGATTGGTACTAATCTGTTTTGTTTTCTGGCACAAAAACTGTCAGTTTCCAAGTTCTCAATAAATGCCTTCTGCACTGAATTGAGGTAGGAGGAGTAAAATGAGAATGCAAGCTGTGTTTAGGAAATGATGGGAACTATCACATGGTTGAATGAAAGATTTGGGAAATAAAGTATATTAGGAGGGATAAATAAGAAAATGAGTTAAAACCAGATTATGAGAATTTATTATATAGATGAAATCCAACTTTTATTTTTAATGGGCATTTAAGAAGTATTTAGTAGTAGGGGAGAGCAGCCACAACATGCTTAGAAGAAAAATCTGACAGCTGTGTTTGAAGGTGGATTACAGTGCATAAGCAGTAATGAACACTTAGAGAATAATGAAATAATGTAGACAGCAAATCAAAATGATGAACTACTCTGGGGATAAAAAGAAATGAAAATGATGAGATAAATACAGTAGGCCTCAAAGTAGTTAAAGAGGAGAATGGGGTATCATATTTTATGAGAAAAAAGAGAGAAAAGAAGAAAAATACAGATGATCTTAGAAGTTCTGAATTAAGTGGTTGGGAGCATGAGGAATCCATTTGAAGAACCAAGGAATTGAGAAGATAATTTTGTTTTCATTTGTCTTTTTAAGGATATAAATTTTTGTACATGTTGACTTTGACATATCAGATGCTTTATAGATATTTGAAATATTCATTAAGAAAGAATAAAATGTAATGAATGCATTGTCATATAAATACACATATACATATGTAGTTGCAGTCATTAGAAAAAGAGTATCAAATATATTTTAAAAAGAGAAGTCCTATTTTTTAACATATGGAATTTGTCACTGAAAGTGCATTGCGTATATCAAACATAATGATCAATTTATTTTTGACTTAAATAAAAATTTCTATGGTCACTAAAATCAGTAACTGAAGATTCATTTATACTCAATTAGCTTATGAAAGGAGCCCTGGTGGTGCAGTGGTTAAGCGTTTGGCTGCTAACCAACAGATTGACGGTTCAAATCCACCGGCCACTCCTTGGAAACCCTATGAGGCATTTCTACTCCATCCTATAGAGTTGCTACGAGTCGGAATTGACTCGACTGCAATGGTAGCTCATGAAATACTGGTAAGTTTTTCTAAGGATACTCTAGGGTGCTTTAGTGGTAGAATCATATTAATATGAGAAAAAATCACACAAATAATCAAATTAATATGTTATTCACTATGGAATTAAAATGCAATTGCTCTATTCCCAAAACACCTTTGAATTTGTGTGAGTTTCACATATAGCATAATGACTTTAAGTGTGTAACCTAGAAAAGCACCTTAGGCTGTAAGTACATATTTAATGAGATTGATGGCTCTCGTTTAAATGGCAATGTGACACAATATCAGGTTATATTTACAACTAGTTCATGTCCTGGACTTCAGTGTGTACCTTAGGCTGGGTTCTCTAGAGAAGCAAAATGAATAAATCATACAAATATATGTATAGAGAGATTGATATCAAGGAAATGGCTCAGGCTGTTGTAGAGGTTGGAAAGTTCCAAGTCCATGGGCCAGGCTGGAGGCCTCCCCTGACTCACATAGTTGCAGAGGCTGGCAAACCCCAGATAGGCAGGTCAGACAGAGGGGCTCTGACTTATAGGCTGTGGAGATCTACAAACCCCAAGACTGGTAGGCAAAACAGTAGGTAAGCTGCTAGCTCAAGTCCCAACAGGAGCCAGCTGTGGGATACAGAGTGAGCAAAAGCCTACGCACCTTGCCTGAAAGTTCATCTATATTGGATGCAGGCCACACCCCCAAGGAAACTCCCTTTCAATTGATTGACTACTCAAAGCAGATGCCATCATGGAGGAAATAGCGTTATATGACATCTTATCATTGAAGTGATTACATCATTGTATGACTGTCAAAAATACATCATAACTACCAATCCACTGAGAATCATGGCCCAGCCAAGTTGATAGCTATGAATTCACTTTTTCCATTAGTAAAAGAAACAGAATAATAATTGACTTTGTATAACTCAGAGGAATATTTTAGAGAAAGAATAATAGTTTCAAATTTTTGAGTTGCCAAGAAGAATAATTTCTATTCAATAGTTCTAAACTATCATTATGGCAATGAATATATGAAAACCATAAAATGAACAATAATTTTGTAATTCAGGAAAAACTAGAAGAGTTCCTGAGAGTTAAGTGACTAAAAATGTTAAATAGCATGATGTAAGATTTACTTTAATTGCTAGTAATTTTTTAGGGCCCTAAACCAAAAACCAAACCCATTGCTGTCGAGTCGATTCCAACTCATAGCAAGCCTATAGGAAGGAGTAGAAATGCTTCATAGGGTTTCCAAGGAGTGGCTGATAGATTCGAACTGCCGAGTTTTTGGTTAGCAGCTGTAGCTCTTAACCACCACGCTGTCTATGCTTAATAAAGATGAAGATTTACTATTCCTTGACTCCTCATGCAAATGCGAATGACATCAAAACTAATTTTCATCAGAGTTTCTTATCTATGTTTTATCCTTAAATTGTGTGTTTCAGGAAAGTACTACCAGGATGTGTGTTTGCATATGTATGCGATTGCCAGTTATGATTACCATTAAAATATACATAAATAGGAAGAATTATGAATCTGAAGAAAAGGGTTCTCTAACAGCAGCAAATATCAACAATGCAAAAGACAAAACTTAGCACGTAAACCAATATTTGACTATAGTTAAAACATAATGAAGATAAAAAATTGGAAAATATTTGGAAAGCCTCTTTCCTGTTGTGTACATTTAGTAATATACAAACGAGGAAATTTACAATATCACATAAAAAGCAATCTGAGATTTATTTCAATCTTCAAATAAATGTCATAGGATCAGTTTGGGAGTTAAAAAAAAGTTGGATGGAGTTACGTAAAAAAAAAAAAAATCAAACCTGTTACTGTTGAGTCAATTCTGACTCATAGTGACCCTATAGGACAGAGTAGAACTGGCCCATAGGATTTCCAAGGAGCAGCTGATAGATTAGAAACGTCAACCTTTTGATTAGCAGCCATAGCTCTTAACCACTGCTCCACCAGGAAGTTGTGTAAGCTGTGTTTTTTATATTATTGCATTTGTATTGCTGACTGAATATTAGCTCCAAGATACGTTATATTCCACTTAAAGTGAGCACACAAATCATATTTTATTTTTTCCCAGAGAATTGTGTTGGTGTTTTTGATGAAGTTAATACAGGTTCTGAATTGGCCACATTGGCAACTCATCCACTTGTCCTAATGTGACAGATTGTATTCTTCAGAAGGAAAAACTAGAGGTTAAAACTAGAGTTTTAACATGTAGTTCTCCCATCAGAAACAAACCTTGTACTGGTAGCGGGAGAGTTATTGGTAGTATCTCTTACAAGCGGAGGGGAGCCCCTGAGTGAGTCAAATAGCTAAGTTCTGAAAGGTTAAGTGTTAGAATTCACCCAGAGGCAACTTGGAAGATAGTCCCGGTGATCTGCTTCCAAAACATTATAACTTAGAAAACCTTATGGAGCACTTTTACCCTGCACACATGGGGTTGACGTGAGTCGAAAGTGACTAGACAGCAACTAACAACAACACAACTGGAGCATATTGCACCCGCTGTGCGTAGGAGAGCACTTATGTATATTTAAATATTATAGTCTAAAAAGATTTACATTCTTCTAAGAGTTTTAATCCCTTGTGGTAATTAAATAATCAAAGCTGATTCTTCAAAGAAAACCAACTGTTAGAGCAAAAATATAATTGTTGGAAAAATCATTAACTCTGGCTCTTTAAATGTTCCTCAAATCTGTTTATTAACCTTTCAGTGATCCCAAAATATATTCAGAATCTGAAAATCTGTTGATATCACTCCTGTCCAAGGTATGAATATCTTTTGCCTGAATTATCACAATGACCTCCCAGTTGGCCTCCACACCTATACTCCTCATCCCTAGAGGATATTCTCAACACAGCATTTTCAACAGAGTGATATTTTCGATAGAGATCAGGCTGCTCCTATGTTCAATAACCTGGAATGGGTCTCCACGTTTCCCAGAATAAAAGTAAAATTCCTCATAACGGCGGAAAGCCCTCAGTGATATGTCTGGCACTCCACATTCAGTTCTCTGCCTTTATCTTTTGTCACTCTTGTCCTGGTCTTGTTTTCCTCCATCATGCTAGGCATGCTTCCATATTAGCATATTCCACATTGGCTTTTCCCTCTTTGTGGAATATTCTCTCCCCTTATAGCGACATTTATAAGCTTTTCACTGGTTAATGCTTTTCAGACATAGACTGTCAGGTCCTTCTTCTTAGTCTGTCTCAGTCTGGAAGCTCAGCTGAAACCTGCCTTCCATGGGTGACCGTGCTGGTATCTGAATGCCAGTAGCATAGTTTCCAACATCACAGCAACATGCAAGCCCCCACAGTACGACAAACTGACAGACAATGGAAAAGCTCAATATCATCAGTCAGAACAAGGCCAGGGGCCAACTGTGGAACAGACCATCGATTGCTCATATGCAAGTTCAATCTGAAACTGAAGAAAATCAGAGCAAGTCCACAAGAGCCAAAATATGACCTTCAGTATATCCCACCTAAATTTAGAGACCATCTGAAGAATAGATTTGATGCATTGAACACTAGTGACCGAAGACCAGATGAGTTGTGGAATGACATCAAGGACATCGTCCATGAAGAAAGCAAGAGGTCATTGAAAAGACAAAAAAGAAAGAAAAGACCAAGATGGATGTCAGAGGAGACTCTGAAACTTGCTCTCAAACCTTGAACAGCTAAAGCAAAAGGAAGAATTGATGAAGCAAAAGAACTGAACAGAAGATTTCAAAGGGCGGCTTGAGAAGACACAGTAAAGTATTATAATGACATGTGCAAAGAGCTGGAGATGGAAAACCAAAAGGGAAGAACACCCTTGGCATTTCTCAAGCTGAAAGAACTGAAGGAAAAATTCAAGCCTGAAGTTACAACACTGAGGGACACCATGGGGAAAATATTAAACGACCCAGGAAGCATCAAAAGAAGATGGAAGGAATACACAGAGTCATTATACCAAAAAGAATTAGTCGATGTTCAATCATTTCAAGAGATAGCATATGATCAGGAACCGATGGTACTGAAGGAAGAAGCCCAAGCTGCTCTGAAGGCACTGGTGAAAAACAAGGCTCCAGGAATTGATGGGATATCAATTGAGATGTTTCAACAAACAGATTCAGCGCTGGAGGTGCTCACTCGTCTATCTCAAGAAATATGGAAGACAGCTTCCTGGCCAACTGACTGGAAGAGATCCATATTTATGACTATTCCCAAGAAAGGTGATCCAACTGAATGTGGAAGTTATAGAACAACATCATTAATATCACATGTAAGCAAACTTTTGCTGAAGATCATTCAAAAACGGCTGCAGCAGTATATCCACAGGGAACTGCCAGAAATTCAGGCTGGTTTCAGAAGAGGACGTGGAACCAGGGATATCATTGCTGATGTTGGATGGATCCTGGCTGAATGCAGAGAATAACAGAAGGATGTTTACCTGTGTTTTATTGACTATGCAAAGGCATTCGACTGTGTGGATCATAACAAATTATGGATAACATTGCAAAGAATGGGAATCCCAGAACACTTAATTGTGCTCATGAGGAACCTTTACATAGATCAAGAGGTAGTTTGGACAGAACAAGGGGATACTGATTGGTTTAAAGTCAGGAAAGGTGTGCGTCAGGGTTGTATTCTTTTGCCATACCTACTCAATCTGTATGCTGAGCAAATAATCTGAGAAGCTGGACTATATGAAGAAGAACGGGGCATCAGGATTTGAGGAAGACTCATTAACAACCTGCGTTATGCAGATGACACAATCTTGCTTACTGAAAGTGAAAAGGACTTGAAGCACTTAATGAAGATCAAAGACCACAGCCTTCAGTAATGATTGCACCTCAAAATAAAGAAAATGAAAATCCTCATAACTGGACCAATGAGCAATATCATGATAAATGGAGAAAAGATTGAAGTTGTCAAGGATTTCATTTTACTTGGATCCACAATCAACAGCCACGGCAGCAGCAGTCAAGAAAATCAAAAGTCGCATTGCATTGGGTAAATCTGCTCCAGAGGACCTCTTCAAAGTGTTGAAGAGCAAAGATGTCACCTTGAAGACTAAGGCTCGCCTGACCCAAGCTATGGTATTTTCAATCGCACCATATGTATGTCAAAGCTAGGCAATGAATAAGGAACACCGAGGAAGAATTGACGCCTTTGAATTGTGGTGTTGGTGAAGAATATTGAATATACCATGGACTACGAAAATAATGAAAAAATCTGTCCTAGAAGAAGTACAACCAGAATGCTCCTTAGAGGCAAGTATGGCAAGACTGCTTCTTACATACTTTGGACATGTTGTCAGGAGGGATCAGTTCCTGGAGAAGGACATCATCCTTGGCAAATCACAGGGTCAGCAGAAAAGAGCAAGTCCCTCAGTGAGGTAGATTGATACAGTGGCTGCAACAATGAGCTCAAGCATCACAACGATCGTGAGGATTGCACAGGACTCAGCAGTGTTTCATTCCGTTTTGTCTGCGGTCACTATGATTCGGAACTGACTCGATGGCACCTAACAACAACAACAACATATAGCCACATATTTAACTCCCTTACATTCTTCCAAAATCACGTTCTTAATGAAAGTACTCTGGACACCCTATTTAAAATAACACTTCCCACCCAATTCTCATTTCCCTCCTAATACTGTTCTACTTTACTTTTTAGTTTATATTATCTTCTAACTTACACATAATTTTCTTATTCATTATGTTTAAGTGAACATGTAAATCATATTTTATTTTATTTTTATGTTTTATTGTGTTTATTGTACCTTTTCCCTGCTAAAATGAAAACTTCACAAGGAAAAGACTTTTTCCGTGTTTCATATACTGACGAAACCCAAGACAAAGAAAAATGAGACATTGTAGGTTCTCAATAAATATTTGTTGAATGAATGAATGAAGACTTCATTACAGTTGGTGGGTATAAAGAAGTAATAATCTCTAATATAGCAAGAAAAATAATGAATCCAACATTTAAGTTTAGAATGCCAAGTAGTTTGTATAAATGCACTGCACAGTGAAAGACAAGACAGGTATTTATTAGACCTCCATCTTTCTCTATGAGTCAAATATTTTGCTTTCCCAGGCAAATCACACCGAAAACTATCAAGTAGTTATTGCATAAATAGAGATCTTGGTTGGCCATAATAAGTGAATCGCTTAAATAAGTAAAAATAAGTAACTATCCCTTAAGTGCTAAATTGAATATGATTTCATACAAGCACATTTTAAACAAATATGAAAATTAGTGTATATTGGACAATGAAATAATCTAAATTCTAAGTATTCAAAATACATGTTTATATCTTGAAGTCATTCACTCATATAATAACCATATATAGGAACATGGTATATTTAATTTTACAGAATATATGTCAGGTTTCATGGAAAGCCATTATTGGTTTGGTTTTCAGATGATGTATGAACTCATTCAGTTGAAAATCTCCTTGCTTCTGTGGTTGGAATAATATAATTTTCTCCATTAGAATCAGTCCTTCAGAAAAGCAACCAGCTGCCCACTGAGGGTCCCTCTATGTTAGGCAGAGCAGTAGGGTTTACTTCTGGGCCAAAGTCCACAGAAATGGATGGAAGAAACCTCAGGAGTTTAAAGTGCATCATTTCTAATAGATACAAATGAAATGAGATAAAAGCTGCATTCATTTCACTTGTGAATATGTAATAAGTAAATGTTGGCTGCTTTAAGCAGTTCAATTGCGCATTTGCTTCAAGGTCATGAAATAGCAACTTAGGTTTCCTGTATAAAGAAAATGGAGAAAATATTTCACCTTTTTTTTCTTCTCTTTTTAATTAAAGAAGACAAGTAAAAAACCGAGCCCTGCTTTTCAAACTTTATCTAACGAAGCACAAAGCACATGGAAAGATGCAGAAATGTAAAATTAACTTTTTGCTGTTCAGGAAAAGAATTTGAATTTGAGAGCAAGCGAGCTAAAATAAAAAACATGCATAATTTACACTACAGATGGGTATATTCTATGCATTAAATGATACCTAGCAGTTTCAAGGAGAAAGAAAATAAAGTGACAATCAACATTAAGAAGGTGGCAGAAGTAATCAAACACATGCCACGTGTAAGAAAACGCATAATGAAGTTTCCATAAGAATCTATTTTCATGACTCAGACACCAAATAACGATTTCACAAGCTTCAGCAGAGGTTCCCAGTGCACTTATCAATAATGCATCCAGCTACAGCTCTAGATATTAAAAAAGAGGAAGTTGCCTGTTTCAAAGATTCAAAGTTCAAACACATTATACTGTAGAGCTTAAAAACAGACAAGGAAAACGTGGGGGTGAGGGAGGTAGGTGGATTGTGTGCACATGTAAAAAACACTTTTGTTGAAGACCGAGAATGAATTAGTAATAAGTCACGGAGCCTTAAATTTTACAAATCAGTTACACCAAAGATCCTATAGGTATGAATGAAATGTTGGCAATTTATACGATATCTATCAGGCAATGGAAAAATTGAAATCATCCTCATTTCATATATTTGCGTTGCATGAGGTAATCCCATTGGCAACAACCACTGAGCTTGCTGGAAATCACAGACAGACAAAGACCTATAACATAGACTTTTAGGTTCCAAACTGAAACACATTAATAAAGCACTAAAGTGAAGTTTGCATTGCCACAGTCAGTATTCATAGTTTCAGGGAGAGAATCAATCTTCTCCCAATCAAACTTCATGAATAAAGTATTCTTCCAGAGGGAAAAACCTTCATTATAGGAATAACTGATTCAGAATGCTCCTGTTGTGCTTGCACAATAAATATTATGGGCAGTAGATAGTGCTTTAATTTGCTTGGTTTTTACCAACCTGCACTGCCTTTATGTCTACCATTATGACAACAAAACACCCCAGGCAAGTCTCAGTATATTCAGGACAGTAAAGTCTGCAAAAGTCCACATTTTGTGGCACTATACTTTTTTTTTAACAATATATGCAGATCATCTCATAATCAATAACTAGCACAAATAAAATAAATATTCTGTGCTACATATTTGATTCTATAGATGTCAGCCAAACCACTTTAGGTCCAGCTAGAGCTAATGTTGTTGTTATTCAGTGCTGCTGAGTTGGTTTTGACTCATAGTGACCCCACGTACAACAGAAGGAAATACTGCCCGGTCCTGCACCATCTCTCTGCATAAATGTTGCCATGTTTGAACCCATTGCTGCAGCCAGTGTGTCAATCCATCTGACTGAGTGTCTTCCTCTTTTTAGCTGACCCTCTACTTTACCAAGCATGATATCTTTTCCAGGGACGGGTCCCACCTGATAACATGTCCAAAGTATGTGAGACAAAGTCTTGCCCTCCTCGCTTCAAAGGAGCACTTTGGTTGTACTTCTTCCAAGGAAGACTTGTTCATTCTTCTGGCAATTCCTGGCATATTCGGTGTCTTTCACCAACACCATAATTCAAAGGCATCATTTCTTCTTAAGTCTTCCTTATTCATTGAATAGCTTTTACAGGCATATGAGGCAATTGAAAGCACCATGGCTTGGGTCAAGAACATCTTAGTCCTCAAAGTGACATGTTTTCTTTTTTTAAACTCTTTAAAGAGATCTTTTGCAGCATGTTTGCTAAATGCAATAAGTCTTTGATTTCTGGACTCCTGCTTCCATGAGCCTGGATGGTGCATCCAAGTAAAATAAAATCCTCGTCAACTTCAGTCTTTTCTCTGTTTAACATGACGTTGCTTATTTTTCCATTTGTAAGGATTTTTGTTTTCTTTATGTTGAGGTGTAATCCATACTGAAGGCTGTAGTCTTTGATCTTCATCAGTAAATGCTTCAAGTCCTCTTCACTTTCAGCAAGGAAGGTTGTATCTGCATATTGCAGGTTGTTAATGAGTCTTCCTCCAATCCTGATGGCCCATTCTTCTTCATATAGTCCAGCTTCTCAGATTGTGTGCTCAGCATATAGACTGAATAATTACGGTGAAAGGATGCAACCCTGACACATGCCTTTCCCAACTTTAAACCCTGCAGTATTCCCTTATTCTGTTCGAACAACTGCCTTTTGATCTACGTAGCGATTCCTCATGAGCACAATTAAGTGTTCTGGAATTCCCATTCTACTCAATGTTAGACATAAATTGTCATGATCCATGCAGTCAAATACCTTTGCATAGTCAATAAAACAGGTAGACATCTTTCTGGTATTCTCTGCTTTCAGCCAAGATCCACCTGACATCAGTGATGATATCCCTTGTTCCATGTCCCCTTCTAAATCCAGCTTGATATTTGGCCTTCTCTGTCTATGGAATCATTTTTAATTATCCTCAGCAAAAAATTTAATTGTGCGTGATATTAATGATATCATTCGATAATTTCTGCATTTTTTTGGTTCACCATTCTTTGCAATGGGTTCAAATATGGATCTCTTTCAGTCAGTTGGTCAGGTAACTGTCTTCCAAATTTCTTGGCATAGATGAGTGAGCACCTCCAGCACTGCATCTGTTGGTTGAAACATCTTAATTGGTATTCTGTCAATTCCTGAAGCCTTATTTTTCACCAATACCTTCAGTGCAGCTTGGATTTCTTCAGTACCATTGGCTCTTCATCACATGCTACCTCCTAAAATGGTTGAATGTCAACCACTTCTTTTTGACACAGTGACTGTGTATTCCTTCCATTTTCTTTTGATGCTTCCTATGTCATACAGTATTTTGACCATAAAATCCATCAAAACTGCAACTTGAGGTCTGAATTTTTTCTTCATTTCTTTCAGCTTGAGGAATGCTGAGCGTGTTCTTCCTTTTCTGTTTTCTATCTCCAGGTCATTGCACATTTCATTATAATACTTTACTTAGTCTTTTTGAGCCATCCCTTGATATCTTCTGTTCAGATCTTTTATTTCTACATTTCTTCCATTTGCTTTAGCTACTCTACATTCAAGACCAGAATAGAGACATCCATTCTGGTCTTCTCTTTCTTTCCTGCCTTCTTAATGACTTTTTGCTTTCTTCATGTATATCTTTGATGTCATTTCAAAACTTGTTTGGTCTTTGGTTGTTAGTGTTCACTATGTCAAATGTATTCTTGAGATGGTCTCCAAGTTCAGGTGGGATATACTCAAGATTGTGCTTTGGCTGTCATGGGCCTGTTCTAGTTTTCTTCAGCTTCAACTTGAACTTGCGTATAAGCAATTGATGGTCTGTTCTGCAGTCAGCCCCCAGTCTTGTTCTGACTAATGATAGTGAGCTTCTCCGTTGTTTCATTCCACGGATGTATTCGGTTTGATTTCTTTGTATTCCATCCAGTTAGGTTCACATGTATAGTACCCATTTATGTTGTTGAAAAAAAGTATTTGCAATGAATAAATCATTGATCTGCTAAAATTCTATCTTGTGATGTCCAGGGTAATTTCTATTACCAAGCCCATATTTCCCAACTATCTATCCTTTTTCTTTGCTTCCAACTTCTGCATTCCAATCCCCAATGATTATCAATGCCTCTCAATTGCATGTTTCATGAATTTTGAACTGCAGAATTGGTAAAAATCATTCAATTCTTTATCTCTGGAATTAGTAACCAAAAACAAAAACAAACCAGTTGCCTTCTAGTCAATTCCGACTCATAGCGACCCTATAGTATAGAGTAGAACTACCCAAAAGAGTTACCAAGGTGCACCTGGTAGATTCGAACTGCTGACCTTTTGATTAGTAGCTGTAGCACTTAACAAGATTTAGCAGATAGTGATCACATATGTAAAATGCATGCTTTTAGTGAGCTACAATTTTTAATTGGATAAATTTCAGATACAATTGCTTTGAGGTTAAAACAATAAGGCCTCTAATTTACAGTTAGATATCTTAATGTGTTTGCTGATACACAGCCACCATCTCTGTTCTCAAGACCCTCATTTAAAAATACTAAAGAAGATAGAACTTATATCTGGATCATTCCTCAGGCTCCATTGATTTGGACTATACTGATGATTCTAATCTACCCTGAGACAACACTGAGGAATGTTCTGGTGATATATTTCTGAAAGGTCACAGCCATTGATAACCCGGGGGTACGTAATTCTACTCTACAAACTCTCATTATAAGTTGTAGTCTACTCAACAGCAACTTTCCTGTGTGTGAATTTAAAAAATAGGATAACCAACTTTCTCTACCTAATCTATTCATTAGACCCACACATGAAGTTTTAACTTCAATAAAATTTAAGTGAGAAAAATACATATCAAGATAAAACTCAAAAAATAAAGGAATTAGTGTATATATATATGTATATCTTAGAGTGTTTAAGAACTTGGCTGATAACCAAAAGGTCAGCAGTTGGAATCCACCAGATGCTCTCCTGGGAAACCCTATGGGGCAGTTCTTCTCTGTCATATACGGTCACTATGAGTTGAAAGCCCTGGGTGGTGTGAACAGTTAATGTGCTCAGTTTCTAAAGGAAAGGTTGGAAGTCCAAGGCCACCAAAAGGCTCCTCTAAAGAAAGGCCTGGAGATCTACATCTGAAAAATTAGCTGTTGAAAACACTATGGAGCACAGTTCTACTCTGGCACACATAAGGTTGCCAGGAGCCAGAAATGACTGGATGACAAGTGATACCTGGTAACTATGAATATAGTGTTTCTAGGTAGGATTGTAACCAAGCTCTGGTGCCTCTGTGGTTAAAAGCTTGGCTACTAACACCAGATATTTTATGGGAGAAAGATGTGACAACCTGCTTCCATAAAGATTACAGCCTTTGAAACCCTGTAGGGATAGTTCTACTCTGTCCTGTGTGGTCACTATGAGTGAGAATCAACTCAATAGCAACAGGTAAGGTGAAATTGTAATTTAGCCTTCCAATAGAAAAACAAACTTATACATCTTTAGAAATAATTTTTCTTTGCATTAAACGCGTTTTAACTGATGAATGAATGACAATGAGTTTCTTTTCCTGAATTATATAATGTATTTTAACTAATTGTATTTTTTAAAATGATGTGCTTCTCTCAACCTATGTCATATTCATTACGAAATCAATGTGAACAGAATTTTAAAAAATGTGTTCTGTTTGACTTCACAAAGTTCTGAATACCTCTATTAATTTTAATATGTGGTTTAATTGACTGTTGAACAAAGGTGATGTTTGGTGTTACCAACAAAGACAAAACTTGTAGTGGGACCCACTTAGAGGCTCTTTCCATATCAGACGCTCTGCCTATAATTCTGATGACCATGGCTAAACACACAGAGGTTTGTCGGGTTATGGAGTACAGATTGGTAACACTGCAAACAGGTGTAATTTATGTAAGTTAAACAAAAGATCTGATGCTAGGTGGTTCTAAATTGATTTTTTTTCTCTACATATTAAGCCAGTTTAAAATGATTATAAGATATTATTTTGCATTTGTATTTCAGTTTAAGAGCAAGTACAATAAGGAATGAAACTTAAGGAAATAAAGTGCAGTAATATTAACTTTGGTTACTCTTACGCATATAACCTTGAGTTTATTTGATTTTCACTTCTAATTATTCTATCAGCAATGGAAGCTGCCCAACTCTCTTCCAAAACATGATCAATGTAAGCTATTTAACGTAGCTAAAAAATAAAGTTATTTTGACACCATTGCTTTAAAAAAATACTTTCTTTTTATTTTTTATTGTGCTTTAAGTGAAAGTTTAAATTCAAGTCAGTTTCTCATACAAAAACTTATATACACATTTTTATGTGAGCCTAGTTGCTGTACCTACAATGTGACCGCACACTCCTTCTCTCCACATTGTACTTCCCCTGTCCATTCAACCAACTCCTGTCCTCATCTGCCTTTTCATTTTACCTTGACAGGAGCTGCTGACATAGTCTCATGTGTCTATCTGACCTAAGAAGCACACTCCTCACCAGTATCATTTTATGGCTTATAGTAGTCAGCCCAGTCTAATCTTTGTCTGAAAAGTTGGCTTCGAGAATGGTTTTAGTATTGGGCTAACAGAGAGTCTGGGAGCCATCATCTCTGGGGTCCCTCCAGTTTCAGTCAGACCATTAAGCCTGGTCTTTTTACTAGAATTTGAGGTCTGAATCCCACTTTTTTCCTGCTTCATCAGGGATCCTCTGTTGTGTTCCCTGATCAGGGCAGTCATTGATGGTAGCTGGGCACCATCTAGTTCTTCTGGTCTCAGGCTGATGGGGTCTCTGGTTTATGTGGCCCTTTCTGTCTCTTGGGCTCATACTTTCCTTGTGTCTTTGGTGTTCTTCATTCTCCTTTGCTCCAGGAGGGTTGAGACCAACTGATTGCATCTTAGATGGTTGCTTGCCAGCTTTTAAGACCCCAGACACCACTCATCATAGTGGGATGCAGTAAGTTTTCTTAATACTCTTTGTTATGCCAATTGACGTAGATGTTCCAATTGAAACCATGGTCCCCAGACCCCCAACCCTGCTACTCTGTCCCTCAAAATGTATGGTTGTATTCAGGAAACTTCTTAGCTTTTGGATTAGTCCAGTTCTGCTGACTTCCCCTGTATTGTGTGTTGTCCTTACCTTCACCTAAAATAATTCTTGTCTATTTTTACTATCTAATTAGTGGATACCCCTCCCCCATCCCTCCCCACCCTTGTAACCATCAAAGAATGTTCTCTTCTGTGTTTAAACCTTTTCTTGAGTTCTTATAATAGTTGTCTCATACCATATTTGTCCTTTTGTGGCTGACTAATTTCACTCAGCATAATGCCTTCCAGATTCCTCCATGTTATGAGATGTGTCACAAATTTATCGTTGTACTTTATTGTAGTGTAGGATTCCACTGTGTGAATTAAGTTGCTTATCCATTCATCTGCTGATGGACACCTAAGTTCTTTCCATCTTTTTGCTAGTGTAAACAGTGCTGCAATGAACATGGGTGTACATATATCTATTCCTGTGAGGGCTCTTATTTCTCTAGGATATATTCTGAGGAGTGGGATTGCTGGGTCCTGTGGTAGTCCTATTTCAGCTTTTAAGGAAGCACTAAATCAATTTTCAAAGAGGTTGCACCATTCTGCATACCCACCAGCAGTATATAAGTGTTCCAGTCTCTCCACAACCTCTCTAACATTTATTATTTTGTGGTTTTTAGATTAATGCCAGCCTTCTTGGGGTGAGATGGTATGTCTTTGTAGTTTTGATTTGCATTTCTCTAAAGGCTAATGATTCTCAATATTTCCTTACGTATCTGTTAGCCACCTGAATGTCTTCTTTGGTGAAATGTCTGTTCATATCCTTTGCCCATTTTTTAATTGGGTTACTTATCTTTTTGTAGTTGAGATTTTGCAGAATCTTGTAGATTTTAGAGATTAGACACTGATCAGATTTGTCATAGCCCCAAATTTTTTCCCAGTCTCTGGGTTGTCTTTTTACTCTTTTGGTGAAGTCTTTGGATGAGCATAAGTGTTTGATTTTTAGGAGCTCCCACTTATTTAGTTTCTCTTCTGGGGTTTGTACATCGTTAGTAATGTTTTACATACTGTTCATGCTGTGTTTTAGGGATCCTAGCATTGTCTCTATTTTTTCTTCAATGATCTTTATCATTTTAGATTTTATATTTAGGTCTTTGACCCACTTTGAGTTAATTTTTGTGCATGGAGTGAGGTATGGGTCTTGTTTCATTTTTTTGCAGATGGATATCCAGTTATGCGAGCACCATTTGTTAAAGAGACGTCTTTTCCCCATTTAGTGGACTTTAGGACTTTGTCAAATATCAGCTGCTCATAGTTGGATGAGTTTATGTCTAGATTCGAAATTCTGTTCCATTACCTACGTATCTGTTGTACCAGTACCAGGCTCTTTTGACTACTGTGGTGGCATAATATTTTCTAAAATCAGGTAGTGAGAGGGCTCCCATTTTGATCTTCTTCTTCAGTAATGCTTTACTTATCCGGGGCCTCTTCCCTTTCCATATGAAGTTGGTGATTTTCTTCTCCATATCGTTAAAAAATGCCACTGAAACTTGGATCAGGATTGCAATTGTATCTGTAGATTGCTTTGGGTAGAACAGACATTTTCACAATGTTGACTCTTCCGGTACATGAGCAAGGTATGTTTTTCCACTTATGTAGGTCTCTTTTAGCTTCCTGCAGTAGTGTCTTGTAGTTTTCTCTGTATAAGTCTTTTACATCTCTGGTTAGATTTATTCCTAAGTATTTTATCTTCTGGGGGCTATTGTAAATAGCATTGATTTGGAAATTTCCCCTTTGGCACTCTCTTTTGCAGACGAATTGAACCGATTTTTGTATTTTTATCTTGTACTCTGATACTTTGCTGAGCTCTTCTATTAGTTCTGGTGATTTTCTTGTGGATTCTATGAGGTTTTCTCTGTATAAGATCATATCATCTGCAAGTAGAGATACTTTTACTTCTTCCTTACCAACTTGGAAGCCCTTTAGTTCTTTATCTAGCATAATTGCTCTGGCCAGGACTTCCAGCACAGTGTTGAATAAGAGTGGTGATAAAGGGCATCCTTGTCTGGTTTCCGTTATCAAGGGGAAAGCTTTCAGACTCTCTCCATTTAGAATGATGTTGGCTGTTGGCTTTGTCTAAATGCCCTTTACTATGTTGAGGAATTTCCCTTCTGTTTGTATTTTGCTGAGAGTTTTTATCATGAATGGGTTTTGGACTTTATCAAATGCCTTTTCTGCATCAATTGATATGATCATGTGGTTCTTGTCTTTTGTTTTATTTATGTGTTGGATTACATTGATTGTTTTTCTAATGTTAAACCAACCCTGCATAAACGGTAAGAATCCCATTTGGTCATGCTGAGTTCTTTTTTTGTTATGTTTCTGAATTCTATTGGCTAGAATGTTGTTGAGGATTTTTGCATCTAAATTCATGAGGGATATTGGTCTGTAATTTTCTTCTTTTTTTGTGGTGTCATTACCTGGTTTTGGTATCAGGGATATGCTGGCTATATAGAACGAGTTTGGGAGTATTCTGTCCTTTTCTATGCTGTGAAATACCTTTAGTAGTAGTGGTGCTGACTCTTTGAAAGTTTGGTAGAATTCTCCAGTGAAGCTGTCAGGGCCAGGGTTTCTTTTTTTTGGGGGGGGGGGATTTTTTAAATACCTTTCAATCTCTTCTTTTGTTATAGGTTTCTTTTGTTGTTCTATCTCTTTTTGTGTTAGTTTTGGTAGGTAATTTGTTTCTAGAAATGTGTCCGTTTCCTCTAGGTTTTCAAATTTGTTACAGTACAATTTTTCTTAGTATTATTCTGTTATGATTCTTTTAATTTCAGTTGGGTCTGTTGTGATATCACCCATCTCATTTCTTATTTGTGTTATTTGCTTCCTCTCCTGTTTTTGTCAGTATGGTCAGTGGTTTATGGATTTTGTTGATCTTTTCAAAGAACCAGCTTTTGGTCTGATTAACTTTTAAAATTTTTTTTCTGTTCTCTGTTTCATTTAATTCTGCTCTAATTTTCATTATTTACTTTCTTCTGGTGCCCAAGGGCTTCTTTTGCTGCTCTCTTTCTATTTGTTTGAGTTGTAGGGATAATTCTTTGACTTTTGTCCTTACTTCTTTTTGTATGTCCACTTCTTGCTACAAATTGACCTCTGAGCACTGCTTGCTGTGTCCTAAAGTTTCTGGTAGGAAGTGTTTTCATTCTCATTTGATTCTGTGAATTTTTTACTCCATCCTCAATTTCTTCTATAACCCAGTAGTTTTGGAGGTAGGTGTTGTTCAGTTCCCGTGTGTTTGATTTTTTTCCTTGCTTTTTCTGTTATTGATGGCTTTTGAGGCTTTATGGTCAGAAAGATGCTTTGTAATATTTCAATGTTTCGGATTCTGTTAAGTCTTGCTTTATGTCCTAATATGTGGTTTATTCTGGAGAATGTTTCATGTGTGTTGGAAAAGAAAATATACTTGTCTGCTGTTGGGTGGAGTTGTCTGTATATGTCTATGAGGTCAAGTTGTCTGATTGTGGCATTTGGATCTTCCATGTCTTTATTGAGCTTCTTTCTGGATGTTTTGTCCTTCACCAAAAGTGGTGTGTTGAAGTCTCCTACTATTATTGTGGATCTGTCTGTCTCTCTTTTCAATGCTCTTAGGGTTTGTTCTATGTGCTTTGGAGCCCTGTCCTTGAGTGAATAAATATTTTTTTAAGGTTACATCCTCCTGGCACATTGCCCTTTAATCATTATATAGTGTCCTTCCTTATCCTTTGTGGTAGATTTTACTTTAAAGTCTGTTTTGTCAGAAATTAATATTGCCACTCCTGTTCTTTTTTGATTGTTGTTTGCTTGATATATTCTTTTGCATCCTTTGAGGTTTAGTTTGTGTCTTTAAATCTAAGGTGTGGCTCTTCTAGGCAGCATATAGATGTATTTTTTTATTTTTAATCCTTTCCGTCATTCTCCGTCTCTTTATTGGTGCATTTAGTTCATTTACATTCAGCGTTATTAAGGATAGGTATGAGCTCATTACTGTCATTTTGATTTTTTTGTGTGTGTGTTGTTGACAGTTTCTTTGTTCCGCTTAATCTTCTTGCTGAGTTGTTTTTCTTTATATATTACCTTTTCATTATTGTTGCTTTTGTATTTGCTGAGCCTTCATGTTTTTCTTGCTTTTTATTTTGATATTTAGTTTTGTTAGTTTCCTTCATGGTACTTTAATATTTACCACCATTTTTCTAAGTTTAAAACAAACTTTTATATCTTTATATGGCCTTGACATCCTCTCCTTATGAAAGATCTACGACTGCATTTTTTAGTCCCTCTTTTTTGATTTAATGCTGTCATCTTTTACATAATAGCATCTCTGTTTCCCTGTTTTGTGCATTTTAGCTTTGATTTATTTATTTATGTTTAAATACTTTTTGAATCCTGGTGATCAACTTTCTCAAAATAAATTTATATACACAAAATATTTTTCATAGCTATTTAGGTATTTCATAGATATTTAGTATTAGATATTACTGTTATGTAACGGAAACCCTAGTGGCGTAGTGGTTAAGTGCTACTGCTGCTAACCAAAAGATTGGCAGTTCAGATCCACCAGGTGTTCCTTGGAAACTCTATGGGGCAGTTCTACTCTGTCCTATAGGGTCACTATGAGTTGGAATCAGCTTGATGGCAATGGGTTTGGTTTTTTGGTTTTGGTTTACTGTTATGTATTGACTTGTATCCTCCCAAAGTATGTGTTGAAATCCTAACTCCTAGTTAAAGCAATGGACTGCTAACCAAAGCTACCAGTGACTTCAAGTGAGAAAGACATGGCAGTCAATTCCATAGAGAATTATAGCCTTGAATACCTTACAGGGGCTAGCTATGAGTCAAAATTGACCCAATGGCAGTGGATTTGATTTGGTTGGGTACTTGTAAATACAACCCTGTTTGGAAATAGCAATTTTCTTTTTATGTTAATGATGTCATACCAGTATAGAACTCATTACCATGGAGATGATTTTGACTTATGGTGACCCATGAGTTCTGGAGTAGAACTGAGTTCCACAGGGTTTTCAATGGCTATAATGCAGTGCTTCTGGCATTATTAGGTGGATTTCAATTGTCCACCAACCTTTTAGTTGATAATTAAACACAAACCATTTGTACCAACCAGGGACTTATATCTAATCACTTCTGAGTTATAAAAAGAACATAATAGACACAGAAACACAAATGGGGGTAGGAGACAATATTTGACAACAGAGACAGATGATTGTTCAAGACTAGGAAATCCAAGGCTTGTCAGCTACCAGCAACTGAAATAGATAATGAAGGACCTTGACCTAGAGCCACACTCTGAATTCGAACTTCTATCCTCCTAAACTATGAGAAAATAAATTTGTTATTCTTTTTTTCTGTTTTGCACATATGCACAGTTTATTTATTTTACATAAATAAGATATAGAAAGGGAGGCTAGACAGATATAAAACTCGACTTTCCACCTTACTAATATATCTTGGACATCTTTTCATTTCAGTGATCCAACCAAATGCAGAAGCTATTAAGCAATATCATTAATATTTCATTCAAGTAAAATTTTGCTGAAGGTCATTCAAAAGTGGCTGTAGCAGTACATTGACAGGGAACTGCCAGAAGTTCAAGCCAGATTCAGAAGAGGACTTGGAACCAAGGATATCACTGCTGATGTCAGATGGATACTGGTGGGTGTTCTGTCTCCTGCTGGGAGCTCCATGGAGTTGCCTTCCCATACTTCCTATTCTCAGTCCTTGGTGGTTGAGGTCCAAGATGGTGAATATGGGCATCAATGAGCTGCTATCTCTCCAGGCGAGTGACCGTGGCCTTTTTGCAAGTGGCAGAGGCCTTGTATAGGAAAGAAGGTTGTGGGGTGGGGAAGCATGTATCCTTGGTTACGAGGTGCTCTGTCTCCTGTTGGAAGTTTCATGAAGATACCTTCCTGTACTCCCTGTCTCAGTTCTTTGGTGGCTGTAGCCCAATATGGTGAATCTGGCCATGTTAGCTGGTATGGGAACTTCATTCCAAAGCTCTCCTCGTTCTCTGTTCTCCGTCATTTTCTTATTCCATTCAGTGCTTGATTGAGTTCTTTATTCCTTCATTTGGTAAGTAGGGTTCCAGGACTGAAATTCATTTCTGTTTTACTTAGTCTTTTAGGTCTCTGCTGCAGAGGAATGGCATGGTGCTTCTGTCTATACTCCCGTGTTGGCACCTCATTCAAATTTCTGTTCTTTAAAGTCACCCACTTGAGGTATTTCTGTTACAGCAACACAAGGGAACTAAGATATCTACCCTAAAATATTTCTCTTGGCCAACATCAAACTTCTTCATTAGATTGAAAAAAAAAAAAAAAAAGAATTGGTGTATAATGGTTAAAAGCAAGGTTACGAAATCAAACTATCTTGGCTGGAATTCCAGACATTCTAGTTACAAGCTATGTGATTGTGAGCAAATTATTTCAACATTTTCTGTCCCAGTTTATTCTGAAAGACAGGGACAATAGCAGCTCTATAACAGTAACGTTTAAGAGTTAATCTGCAAAAAGCAGAAATAATCTTGCCTTGCACATGGCAAGCTATTAATAAATGTTAGCTAATATTATTTAAAAAGTTTACTTTATTCATCATCAAACATAAATGCTTAAGGGAGCTGAACTATTATTTTCCTACTGAAAGGTAGAAGCATAGTTTAAGCAAGGTGTACCTTAAGTTTTTAAATATAATTATGAGTAATTTAATTACTGCATGCACACACAGGTCATATGGTCAAATAGGTGAAGACATTGCCATACCTTTTTTATTGAAATGCTGAAATGTTACTCAATAATGGAACGTTCTCAGGTTTGCTTTTGCAATTTTTGTGTACTTTTTTTTCAGAATAATGCTCTGCTTCAAGAAAAAGCCATCAGATTAAGGAAGAAGTTTTCAAAACAGCAGAAAAAATACACAATTTACAACTCTACTAATAGATTAGCTACATGACTGAGGCTTGGTGTATGTAATAAAAAAATAATAGCACACTATATTTTATGACGCAAACTTACCATTTAATTGTATCCTCCATTAGCCCATTTGATTAATGGGGGCAATATTAGCACAAATGGGAAAAGAAACTGCTACAGGTGTAAACAATGCCACTTCCTTGCTCTATTTAGCTAAATAAACACTAAAGTTTCACTGAGTAGAAGTAGCCTGGAATTGTCTTTTGCTCCATGGCCATTCCTCTGCTTACTATTAGGAGCTAGCTTTTCTCTATAAACTTTCACCATTATCTAGAGTTCTTTCTGCACAGATATTACCTCTTCCAAATGATTAAATAGGCTCTTTGTATATATAGAATATTTCCCCAGTATCTAGCAATTCTTTGTTTCAAAATTGAAGTGAGTGAAAACAATCAAGCATCCAGGGAGTTAAAGAAGAATAAAATAGAACTTTTGAAGCCAGAATTTCAGAAATCCCTGAAAAATAACATTTTATTATAATCAGAATTGTAGAAAAATAGACCTAATCTATTTTAAATTTGAACAATATGCTACAGTTCATTTTTAATGTAAACACAGAAAGAACATTCCACTAGATTGAACAGAGAAAGATTTCTGATTATTTTTCAAAATGTTTTACAGCAGATGTTATTAGGCAACTTAGAAGATCTTTTACACTCACACAGTTGCTTCTAATGATTTTACTATCTCGTCATGTATATATGTCCAAGCATGAAAAAAAATGATTGTGCCAAAAGATAGCCTGTGTAGTAAAATGCATAGTATTATCACAGATTTCAAATGAAAGCAATTAGTAAACTATAAACATAAAACTAAAATAGCTGACAAAATAATTTTTAACTTATTCATTAAAAGATAACATTTACTCTCTCTGCATTCATGGTGAAATGCAAGATTGATAACAACAATGCAATAATTAAGGGGATTATTTTTTAAAAATTATCATGCCAGTGGATTTCTGAAAATGGAGATGAATTATCAAGAGAAAAAAGAGCATAAGAGTTGATTTGTCCAATGCAATGCTGTAATACTACCTCTCATCTGTCAGTTTAGCATACTGTGGGGGATTGCATGTTACTGTGATGATAGAAGCTATGCCATTGATATTTCAAATACCAGCAGGGTCACCCACGGTGGACAGTTTTCAGTAGAGCTTCTAGACTAAGACAGACTGGGCAGAAGAGTCTGGCGATCTATTTTTTTTTTTTTTTAACTAAGCTGTGAAAACTTTAAGGATAATAGTGGAATACTGTATGAAATAGTGTCAGAAGATGAACCCCTCAGGTTGGAAGGAACTCAAAATATGACTGGAGAAGAGCTTCCCCCTCATATAAAGTGAATCTTAATGACATGGATGGGCGAAGCTTTCAAGATCTTCATTTGCTGATGTGGCTTGGCTCAAATGAGATGAAACAGCTACAAGTAGCCATTAATAATAAGAACATAGAATGTACGAAGTATAAATGAAGGAAAACTGGATGTTGGCAAAAATGAAATGGAAGACATAAAGGTTGATATCCTAGACATTAGTGAGCTGAACTGGCTTGATATTGGCCATTTTGAATCAGACAATCATATGGTCTACTATGCCGGGAATGACAAAGTGAAGAGAAGCAGTTTCACGGCTTCAAGTTCATCTTCAAAAAAAAATTACGTATTAATTCTGAAATACAACACTGTCAGTGATGGGATAATATCCATACACCTGAAAGGAAGACAAGTTAATACAACTATCATTCAAATTTACAAACCAACCACTAAGGCCAAAGATGAAGAAATTGAAGATTTTACCAACCTCTGCAGTTTGAAATTGATTAAATATGCAATCAAGATGCATTGATAATTACTGGTGATTGAAATGTGAAACGTGGAAACAAGGAAGAAGGATAGGTAGTTGGGAAATATTGTCTTGGTGAAAGACACGACATGGAAGATGACATGGTAGAATTCTGCAAGACCAATGACTTATTCATTAAAAATATCTTTTTTCAATAACATAAACAGTAACTTTTTTTTTTTTATACAATCATCTATGTAAAGAAATTTGGAAGACAGCCACTTGGCCAACTGACTGGAAGAGATCCATATCAGTGCCCATTCCAAAGAAAGATAATCCAACAGAATGTGAAAATTATCAAGCAATACCATTAATATCATATGCAAGTAAAATTTTGCTGAAGATAATTAAAAACAGTTGCAGCAGTATATCGACAGAGAACAGCCAGAAATTAAAGCAGGATTCAGAAGAGGATGTGGAATGAGAGATATTATTACTGATGTCAGATAGATCTTGGCTGAAAGGAGAGAATTCCAGAAAGATGCTTACCTGTGTTTCACTGACTAAGCAAAGGCATTTGACCCTATGGATTATAAAAAATTATGAATAACATTGCAAAGAATGAGAATTCCAGAATACTTAATTGTGCTCATGAGGAACCTGTGCATAGGCTAGGAGACAGTTGTTTGAACAGAACAAGGGGATAGATATTGCATGGTTTAAAATTAGGAAAATGTGTGCTTCAGGGTTGTATCCCTTCACGTTAATTATTCAATCAATCCATATGCTGAGCAAATAATCTGAGAACCTGGACTATATGAAGAAGAATGGGACACCAAGAATAGAGGAAGACTCGTTAACAACCTGCATTATGCAGATGACACAACCTTGCTTGCTGAAAGTGAAGAGGACTTGAAGCACTCACTGATGAAGAGCAAAGACCACAGCCTTCAGTATGGATTACACATCAACATAAAGAAAACAAAAATCCTCACTACTGGACCAACAAGCAACATTATGATAAATGAAGAAAAGATTGAAGTTGTCAAGGATTTCCTTTTACCTGGATCCACAATCAATGTCCATAGAAGCAAAGTCAAAAAATCAAAGTTATTGCACTGGGCAAATCTGCTGCAAAAGGTCTCTTTAAAGTATTAAAAAGCAAAAATGTCACTTTGAGGACTAAGGTGTGCCTGACCCAAACCATGGTATTTTCAATCAGCTCATGTGCATGAGAAAGTTGGACAATGAATAAGGAAGACGGAAGAAGATTTGATGCCTTTGAAGTATGGTGTTGGTGAAGAATAAAAAGATAGCATGGACTGCGAAAAGAAGGAACAAATTTGTCTCGGATGAAGTACAGCCAGAATGCTTCTTTAGAGGCAAAGATGGCAAGACTTCATCTCTTGTACTTTGTGCATGTTACCGAGTGGGACCAATCCCTTGAGAAAGACATTATGCTTGCTAAAGTAGAGAGACAACGAAAAAGTGGAAGACCCCCAAGGAGATGAATTAACACACTGGCTGCAACAATAGGCTCAAACACAGCAAGGATTGTGAGGATGGTACAGGACTGGCAGTGATTTGTTCTGTTGTATGTAGGGTCGCTATGAGTCATAACCAACTTGATGTCACTTAACTACAACTGCAATGCTATAATAATCCAATAACTTTCCATAATCCAGAAATAATATGCAGTTTCCACACGTGGGATAGGTAGAGTGTTATATACACAGTTTGATTCTGAATACATAGTAAACTTTTTTCCTCCCATTTCTGGACCTATTCTTTTTTTCTTCTTGCTTCCTAAGTTGAAAGTGACATTTCTTTCAGTGTGCTGTTTGGCTTGACAAACAACATCCTGCCTTCTTCTCTTGGGATAGACTTGATTGAAGGCGATGCATCAAGTAGAAAAGTAAAAGTTAGCTTCCCTATTACTCTGGCAGTGCCTGCTGCTTACTTCCCATAAGGGATAGGACAGCAGCTTCAGAGGGTCTTTGCAATGTCTTATTTGTCGGAATAAAAGACATGAAATTTAAACCACTTATAGGAGCAATATACAATCTGTACTGGAAAGAAAAGCAATTCTATTTAGGGCTTAATTCCACTTTTCAATTTGGCAACTCTCTCCATGAAAAATTTTAACATTTGAAACTTACAATATAGGAGAAGAGCTACATTGTTTAGAGGAAAGGAGATAGATTTTTATATTTTACCATTTGTCTGCCTGCAAAAAATACATTGATTTGGTGGTTTAATTCTTAGTTTTTAGCAACACTAAATGAGTTTATTTATTGCCTATGACCTTACATTGTTTGTTGAAATTAAGATACTATATTCGATTTAGGAAAATGTCATTTTTGAAAATATGTTTAATTGTTTATTTTGAAGCTCATGACTTAAATACAAAGTAGCAAGCCAATTAAAACAAAACAGTGAAACAATATTATATTGGGCAGGACTGCTTTCTTTTCAGTTAGATCATTTGATTTAAAGGCATTTCCTTCCTATCTAACTACAAGACTGTTTGTTAAAGTAAATACTAGCTTAAAAAGAACCCAGTTGTCTATGTATCATTTCTTTCATTTCTGGTTTCTATTGTTGTTCTTGTTAGCTGCTGTCAAGTCAGCGCCTGACTCATGCCAACCCAATGCACAAGGAAATAAAATGGTGCCATTCCCATGACTGGTTGAGGATCGAATCATTGTGATCTGTATAGGTCTGCATTGGCTGATTTTCCAAAGTAGACCCCCAGGCTTTTCTTCCTAGTTAATCTTAGTTTGGAAGTTCTGCTGAAACTTATTCAGCATCACAACAAAATGTAAACCACCCCTGACAGACATGTGGTGGCTGCTTATGAGGTACGTCGACCAGGAATAGAATCTGGGTCTCCTATGTAGAGGGCAAGAGTTCTAGAAGTCAGTTAAAATTCATCATTTAAGCTTAAAAACAGAAAGATTTACTGTATACATTGTTGATTTTTCAGTCACCTGCTTTTTCAGTGGCCAGATATTTCCCAAATATCTGTTTGGTTATTTGGTGCTGTGGTATTTTTGATCTTGAATAGTAAAATTATTGGGTAAAAAATATTCAATTAAACTGATCATGCAACTTAGGAAAAGATCCACAGTTCCTTTTGATCTCCATGCATTTTTTGGAGGTGTTTTTGATAGCATGATTATCTTAATTCAACTCTTTTTTCTTTTTTTTATCCAACAAATTTACTGTTCAAGAACAGAAATTAACTTGAGGATTTTGTTTATCTAGAAAATTATCAAGGCAAATGGAAAGGAACAATTGGATTTTTGTGATTTGAGTAGACAAGATAGAAAACTGATTATCGATAGAAGACAAATGTGCATCTATGGACTTCTTTACAAAAAGGAAAACACTTGATTCAGGAGTGCAGATTCTTTGAAACCAAGAAATGGAACAAAATAATTTTCCTCGGAAAAAATAAAAATATTCAGCTTATTACTTTGTTAATTTATTAAATAAACTTTGAAAATAGTAAAGTGCCTTTAAAAAAATATCAAATTTGAGGCAGAGCCAAGATGGCAGAATGTACAGACGCTTCCATCAAGCCCTCTTTACAACAAAGACCCGAAAAAACAAGTGAAACGAGTATATTTTGGATAAGCTGGGAGCCCTGAGCATCAAAGGCAAGCTTAGACAATGAACTGAGGGGCAGGGGGAGGAAGAGGCAGTTCAGAAGCGGAGAGAGTTGCCAGACCTGAATTGCTGGGAGCCCTCAGGCACTATTCCCTGAGCGGCTGCGGAGGCAGCAGCTGTGGCAGCGGGCTGATCCTAGCGTTCAGCCACAGTTTCCTCAGAGAGAAACAGCCAGCCACACAGCCCACTCACACCTCTGGAAACTGAGCAGAAGGACGCTCTGGGCAAAAGCTAAGTACTTGCATATATTTTACCTCACCCCCCCCACCCCAACCCAGCTTCAGCGGCTGAATCCCTAGGCCTGAGATAGACCCTGGTGAGCACCTGGAGCCATCCTCCCGGCCTTGGGGAAGGAAAAAATTTCCAACTGCGGGGAAAAGATAATTTGCTAGCTCCATTAACCAGGGGAGCTCAGGACAGAAGTGGCTCCTGTCCAGGCATAAACCATCCATGGACCTTGAGCACCTTTCCCTTCTGCATGGACCTGTGTGGGCCTATTTTGGGAGAATAGACTCTAGTTGGCAAACTCCAACCATTTCAGCAGTGTGGTGGAGAGGTGGGTGTTTGATGTTTGACGTTGCTTTGCCTATTAAACAAGGTCCTCACCTACCCATAACAGGGACCTAAGGACTGGTGGCTCCACCTGGGTTGCCCAGCCACCCGCGACAGGGGCCCAGGGATAACTGGTACCTCCCAGTCCTTATAACAAAATCTTTGGGTGCCCATGATCCCTCTGCAGAGTCCACCCACCAGCACACTCTAGGGAACAGAGACACATTTTCCTCAGAGACACTTGGGGGCCGGTTCTCAGCCCCCTGCCTTGTTCAGAGCGTGAACTCCTGCTGCAATCAGATATGGGTATATATGCCAATCACCCCTGCCCCTCTAAGACTGTAGGACAGAGCCTGTACCACACACTTGATATCAGCTACCTGGAAACCTGAGCTGAATTCATACAAGAAAACTGAATGGACTCCTAGACTGATATACTTGATAACAGCTCTAGCAAGCTGGGGACAGGACGCCAGAGCTCCAAAGGCGAAAATAATCAAGCTAACTCACTCAAGTAACCCATAGGGGTATACCAAAACAAAACAAAGCAAGCAGCTATGACACAGTAAGCAAGCATAAACTGATACAATAACTTATAGATGTCTCGGAGACAACAGCCAATATCAAGTCACATAAAGAAACAGGTCATAATCACCTCAACAGGCTCTCAAAACAAAGAATCCAAGGATCTTTTAGATAAAAGTGCATTCCTGGAATTACCAGATGCAGAATACAAAAGTTTAATATACAGAACCCTTCAAGACATCAGGAAGGAAATGAAGCAATATGCAGAACAAGCCAAGGAACACACAGATAAAGCAACTGAAGAACTCAGAAAGATTATTCAAGAACATAATGAAAAGTTTAATAAGTTGGAAAAATCCATAGACAGACAGCAATCAGAAATTCAGAAGATTAACAATAAAATTACAGAATTAGACAACTCAACAGAAAGTCAGAGGAGCAGAATTGAGCAAGTACAAGCTAGAACTTCTGAACTCGAAGATAAATCATTTGCCACTAATATATTTGAAGAAAAATCAGATAAAAGAATTAAAAAAATTGAAGAAACCTTAAGAATCATATGGGACTCTATTAAGAGAAATAACCTACGAGTGATTGGAGTACCAGAACAGGGGGGAAAAATTGTTGAGGATTTGTTGGCGGAAAACTTCCCTGATATTGTGAAAGATGAGAAGGTATCTATCCAAGATGTTCATCGAACTCTACATAAGGTAGATGTTAAAAGAAAATCACCAAGACATAATCAAGCTTGCCAAAACCAAAGATAAGGAGACAATCATAAAAGCAGCAAGGGATAAAAGAAAAGTCACCTACAAGGGAGAGCCAATAAGAATAAGCTCGGACTACTTGGCAGAAACCATGTGGGCAAGAAGGCATGGGATGACATATTTAAAAAATTGAAGGAAAAAAATTGCCTGCCAAGAATCATATATCCATCAAAACTGTCTCTTAAATATGAAGGTGAAATTAAGACATTTCCAGATAAACACAAGTTGAGGGAATTTGTAAAAACCAAAACAAAACTACAAGAAATATTAAAGGGATTTCTTTGGTTAGAAAATCAATAATATCAGATATTGACCCAAGACTAGAACACTGGGCAGAGCAACCAGAAGTCAACCCAGAAAGGGAAATCCAAAAAAAAAAAAAAACAAGCAAGATTAAAAAAAAAAAAAGAAAAAGCCCAACACAGGGTAACGGCGATGTTATTATATAAAAGAACTCAACATTAAAATAATACAGAGAGACTAAGAAATGTAATCATACACCTTCCATATGGAGAGGAAGATACAGCGATACAAAGAAATAAAAGTTAGTTATAAATTTAGAAAAATAAGGGTAAATGATAAGGTAACCACAAAGGAGGCAAACTATCCTACTCATCAAAATAAAATACAAGGGAAAAATACAGACTCAGCAGAAACAAAATCAACAACAACAAATATAAGGAAAGGACAATATATAAAGAAAATCTACTCAGCACATAAAATCAAGTAGGAAAAAGAAGCTGTCAACACACAAAAAAAAGACAGCAAAATGATAGCGTTAAATTCACACCTATCCATAATTACCCTGAATGTAAATGGACTAAATACACCAAAAAAGAGACAGAGAGTGGTAGAATGGATTAAAAAACAAGATCCATCTATATGCTGCCAACAAGAGACACACCTTAGACTTAGAGACATAAACAAACTAAAACTCAAAGGATGGAAAAAAATATATCAAGCAAACAACAATAAAAAAAGAACAGGAGTAGCAATATTCATTTCTGACAAAATAGGCCTTAAAGTTAAATCCATCAGAAAGGATAAGGAAGGACACTATATAATGATTAAAAGGACAATACACCAAGAAGATATAGCCATATTAAATATTTATGCACCCAGTCATAGGGCTGCAAGATACATAAAACAAACTCTATCATCATTGAAAAGGAAGATAGACAGCTCCACAATAATAGTGAGAGACTTCAACACACCACTTTCGGTGAAGGACAGGACATCCAGGAAGAAGCTCAATAAAGACACAGAAGATTAAGTGCCACAATCAACCAACCTGACCTCGTAGACATATACAGAACACTCCACCCAACAGCAACCAACTATACTTTCTTTTCTAGTGCACATGGAACATTCTCTAGAATAGACCACAATTAGGTCATAAAGCAAGCCTTAGCAGAATCCAAAACATTGAAATATTACAAAGCATCTTCTCTGACCATATAAGGCCATAAAAGTGGAAATTGATAACAGGAGAAGCAGGGAAAAGAAATCAAACACTTGGAAACTGAACAATACCCTGCTCAAAAAGACTGGATTATAGAAGACATTAAGGATGGAATAAAGAAATTCAGAGAATCCAGTGAGAATGAAAGCACTTCCTATCAGAACCTTTGGGTCACAGCAAAAGCGGTGCTCAGAGGCCAATTTATATGAATAAATGCACAGATCCAAAAAGAAGAAAGGGCCAAAATCAAAGAGCTATCCCTACAACTTGAACAAATAGAAAGAGAGCAACAAAAGAAACCCACGGGCACCAGAAGGAAACAAATAATAAAAATTAGAGCTGAACTAAATGAAATAGAAAACAGAAAAACAATTGAAAGAATAAGACCAAAAGCTGTTTTTTTAAAAAAAAAATCTCAACAAAATTGATAAACCATTGGCCAAACTGACAAAAGAAAAACAGGAGAGGAAGCAAATAACCTGAGTAATAAATGAGATGGGTGATATTACAACAGACCCAACTGAAATTAAAGGGATCATATCAGATTACTATGAAAACCTATACTCAAACAAATTTGAACACCTCAAAGAAATGGATGAATTCCTAGAAACACACTACCTACCTAAACTAACACAAACAGAGGTAGAACAACTAAATAGACCCATAACAAAACAAGGGATTGAAAAGATAATCAAAAAACTCCCAACAAAAAAAAGCCCTGGTCTGGAAGTCTTCACTGCAGAGTTCTACCAAACTTTCAGAGAAGAGTTAACACCACTACTAATAAAGGTATTTCAGAGCATAGAAAAGGATGGAATACTACCAAACTCATGCTATGAAGCCACCATACCTCTGATACCAAAACCAGGTAAAGACACCACAAGAAAAGAAAATTATAGACCTATATCCCTCATGAATGTAGATGCAAAAATCCTCAACAAAATTCTAGCCAATAGAATTCAACAACATATCAAAAAAATAAGTCACCATGACCAAGTGGGATTCATACCAGGTATGCAGGAATGGTTCAACATTAGAAAAACAATTAATGTAATCCACTGCGTAAATAAAACAAAAGATGAGAATCACATGATTTTATCAATTGATGCAGAAAAGGCATTTGACAAAGTTCAATACTCATTCATTCATGATAAACTCTCAGCAAAATAGGAATAGAAGGAAAATTTCTCAACATAATAAAGGGCATTTATACAAAGCCAACAGCCAACATTACCGTAAATGGAGAGAGCCTGAAAACATTCCCACTGAGATCGGGAACCAGACAAAGATGCCCTTTATCACCACTGTTATTCAACATTGTGCTGGAAGTCCTAGCCAGAGCAATTAGGATAGATAAAGAAATAAAGGGCATCCATATTGGCAAGGAAGAAGTAAAAGTATCTCTATTTGCAGATGACATGATCTTACACACAGAAAACCCTAAGGAATCCTCCAGAAAAACTACTGAAACTAATAGAAGAGTTGAGCAGAGTATTGGGATACAAGATAAACATACAAAAATCAGTTGGATTCCTCTACACCAACAAAAAGAACACCGAAGAGGAAATCACCAAATCAATGCCATTTACACTAGCCCCCAAAAAGATAAAATACTTAGGAATAAATCTTACCAGAGATGTTAAAGACTTATACAAAGAAAACTACAGTACACTTCTGCAAGAAACCAAAAGAGACTTACGTAAGTGGAAGAACATACCTTGCTCATGGATAGGAAGGCTTAACATTATAAAAATGTCTATTCTACCAAAAGCGATCTATACATTTAATGCAATTCCGATCCAAATCCCAACAACATTCTTCAATGAAATGGAGAAACAAATCACCAATTTCTTATGGAAGGGAAAGAGGCCCCAGATAAATAAGGCATTACTGTAAAAGAACAAAGTAGGAGTCCTTACTTTACCCAATTTTAGAACCTATTATACCGCCACAGTAGTCAAAACAGCCTGGTACTGGTACAACAACAGATACATGGACCAATGGAACAGAATTGAGAATCCAGATATAAATCCATCCACATATGAACAGCTGATATTTTACAAAGGCCCCAAAACAGTTAAATGGGGAAAAGACAGTCTTTTTAACAAATGGTGCTAGCATAACTGGATATCCATCTGCAAAAAAATGAAACAAGACCCATACCTCACTCCATGCACAAAAACTAACTCAAAATGGATCAAAGACCTAAATATAAAATCTAAAATGATAAAGATCATGGAAGAAAAAATAGGGACAATGTTAGGAGCCCTAATACATGGCATAAAAAGTATAGAAAACATTATAAAGAATGTAGAAGAAAAACTAGATACCTGGGAGCTCCTAAAAATCAAACACTTATGCTCATCCAAAGACTTCACCAAAAGAATAAAAAGACTACCTACAGACTGGGAAAAAGTTTTTAGCTATGATATTTCTGATCAGGACCTGATCTCTAAAATCTACGTAATACTGCAAAAACTCTACTGCAAAAACTCAACTGCAAAAAGACAAATAACCCAATTAAAAAATGGGCAAAAGATATGAATAGACACTTCATTAAAGATGACATTCAGGTAGCTAACAGATATATGAGGAAATGTTCGTGATCATTAGCCATTAGAGAAATGCAGATCAAAACTGCAACGAGATTTCATTTCACTCCAAGAATGCTGGCATTAATCCAAAAAACACAAAAGAATAAATGTTGGAGAGGCTGTGGAGAGATTGGAGCATTTCTACACTGCTGGTGGAAATGTTAAATGGTACAACCACTTTGGAAATCGATTTGGCGCTTCTTTTTTTTTTAAAAGCTAGAAATAGAACTACCATACGATTGAGCAATCCCACTCCTTGGAATATATCCTAGAGAAATAAAAGCCTTTACATGAACAGATGTATGCACACCCATGTTTATTGCAGCACTGTTTACAACAGCAAAAACATGGAAGCAACCAAGGTGCCCATCAACGGATGAATGGTTAAATAAATTATGGTATATTCAAACAATGGAATACTACTCATCAATAAAGAACAGTGAGGAATCTGTGAAACATTTCATAACATGGAGGAACCTGAAGGGATTATGCTGAGTGAAATTAGTCAGTTGCAAAATGACTAATATAGTATAAGACCACTATTATAAGAAGTTGAGAAATAGTTTAAACTGAGAAGAAAACATTCTCATGTGATTATGAGAGGGGGGAAGGAGGGAGGGTGGGAGAGTGGTATTCACTAATTAGATAGTAGATAAGAACTACTTTAGCTGAAGGGAAAGACAGCACACAGTACAGGGGAGGTCAGCACAATTGGACTAAACCAAAAGCAAAGAAGTTTCCTGAATAAACTGAATGCTTCGAAGGCCAGCGTAGCAGGGGCAGGGGTCTGGGGACCATGGTTTCAGGGGACATTTAAGTCAATTGGGATAATAAAATCTATTAACAAAACATTCTGCATCCCACTTTGAAGAGTGGCATCTGGGGTCTTAAACGCTAGCAAGCAGCCATCTAAGATGCATCAATTGGTCTCAACCCACCTGGATCAAAGGAGAATGAAGAACACCAAGGACACAAGGCGATTACGAGCCCAAGAGACAGAAAGGGCCACATGAACCAGCGACTACATCATCCTGAGACCAGAAGAACTAGATGGTGCCTGGCTACAACTGACAGGGAACACAGCATAGAACCCCTGAGGGAGCAGGAGAGCAGTGGGATGCAGACCCCAAATTCTCATAAGAACACACTTAATGGTCTGACTGAGACTGGAAGGACCCCAGTGGTCATGGCCCCCAGGCCTTCTGTTGGCCCAGGACAGGAGCTATTCCTGAAGCCAACTCTTCAGACATGGAGTGGACTGGACAATGGGTTGGAGAGGGATGCTGGTGAGGAGTGAGCTTCTTGGATCAGGTGGACACTTGAGACTATGTTGGCATCTCCTGCCTGGAGGGTGGAGGGGGTTAGAAGCTGGCAAAAAGGACACGAAAAGAGAGAGTTGAGGGAGAGAGCAGGCTGTCTCATTAGGGGGAGAGTAATTGGGAGTGTGTAGCAAGGTGTATACGGGTTTTTGGGTGAGAGGCTGACTTGATTTGTAAACTTTCACTTAAAGCACAATAAAAATTATTTTAAAAATATCAAATTTCATAACTTCCTGTTAAATATAAGAGTCTCAGGTGATGGTTATCAATTTTTAGATTTATATGTATGTGAACACAGAAAGTGTGTCTCATATATTAACAATTAATAGTATTTTCTTATTATAATTTTGTGGATGGTAACCTGGTATGATGGAAGGAGCACATATTTTTGAGTTAGAGGACCTGTGCCCATGTCTGTCTCCTTTCAAAACGTATGACTTTAATGTTTTACTTAACCTATATAAGTTTTCTCAACTGTAAAATTAGGATGATAACAATAACTTTCATGAGGTAATTGTGAAAGACAGCAAAGTTTATCAAAGTATTTTTAAAATCTCTGTAAATGCTAAAATGTGATAGTTATTTTTTAAAATCATAGTGTACTGTCATTCAAATGAATGGAAAGCTATTTTTAGTGATCTTGATTTATATCTGTTATAAAGTTCAGCCCCATACTTTATTATAACGATGTCTTATTTGAGATGCCAAAAAGGGAATTCTATTTTTCTACATTAAAAAAATTGTTAAAAAGAAAGAAAATTTTGCATATATGAGTAATTACATCGTTACCAAAACCAAAAACCAAACCCATTGCTGTCTGTCAAGTGGATTCTAACTCATAGCAACTGTGTAGGATAGAGTAGAACTGCCCCACAGAGTTCCCAAGAAGTGCCTGGTGGATTCGAGCTGACAAACTTTTGATTAGCAGCTGTAGCACTTAACCACTATCCCACCAGTTATATGTATTTAATTAATTTGTTAATTATTTTATTTCCCTATTCTGAATAAATTCATGGTCTTGTAATATGAAATATTAATATAAAATAATTATGAGTTTTATTCTTTAAAGCTTCAAAACATCTTATGCATTTTATTTTAAACAATATAATAGCTATTTAAAATAGAAGCGGTAACATAATAATGTTTTTTCTATGCATTCTCTCATTATATTTCATTCTCTAAATAGATGATAGATAGATAGGTAGATAGATGATAGATAGATGAATTTGAACAGATAATTACATATTCTAATAAAATATCTTCATAAATTTCTTTGACAAAAACCCATCAATGTGATAAATTATTCTATTTACATTATTAAATAGTGCAAGAAAAGAACAGTGCAAAAACTTTTTTCTTTTATTTTTGATAGCAGTAATGTGGATCTAATACAAATGCATAAGTTCAAGTGTTAGGGTCAATTATCCACCTCTTTTGGCATACAAATTTAACTGTCACTCCATAGGTTGATATCTATTCAGATACTTATGAAATATTTAGTATTTATATACATTGGTACACCAATGAAAATAGCTAGTAAAGGATAAAATATAAAAATTACCAGTGGAGACATCTGACAGCATCCTGGAAAGACCTTTCTAGATATGTAAGTAGAAAAAAAAATAGAGGCTATTCATTCATTTATTAGGTGATTACCCATAGCAAATTTTCTCAAACTATGTAAACCTAATTTATGTATTATTAAGGTATTCATAAATTTGAAAGAGGAGATAAAAAATAATGTACCTATGACAATACAGTGTTTGCCAAACACGACTGAATTCTATTGGTCTTAGTTGGATTCTCTAGAGGAGCAAAACCAATGACACATATACATATATGTATAGAGAGAGAAAGAGAGATACTTCAGGGAAATGATGTGAGGGCTGGCAAGTCCCAGATTCATAGGTCAGGTGGCAAGCTGGAGACTTTTGCTGGTTCTTGATATTTCTGGGGCTGGAAAATCCAAAATCTTGATAAACAGAGAAAAAATTGAAGTTGTTAAGGATTTCATTTTACTTCCATCTGCAATCAATACCCATGGAAGCAGCAAAGACTTACTTTTTGCTACTACTTATGACGTGTACGACTTTTTTTCTTGACAATATAAGATTAATATTTTTAAAAGCAAATAATTGCAGTTATCCATAAAAATTAAAAAAATAAAAATTATTTGAGGAAGGGAAGAAAAATAATCAGTTAGAAGAACCAAATTTGATTCCTAATGTGTATGACCTTGGGCAAGTTCTCAGATTCTACATTTAAAATTTAAAGGTTGAACTCAGTTACTGTTCTTTATGTTTTAGAGCCTCTAATATACTTTCTTTGAATAAAAGGTTAATGTGAAGCTATCTGAAAAGCATTGGTCCAAGGAAAAAACAGCTTAATCTCAGTAAAACCAGAAAGGTTAGAGGTACTTGCACTATTCCCACATTTTCTTTGACAGCTCCACAGTGGCTGTAAAACCGATAGGTTTCAATTACAGTGAAAAACAACAGCCTTGAAGACACTGAGAGGACAGAATAGGGTTGTAGTGCTTTCAAAGACCCATTCCCAGGGAATTTTCATTATTTGGCCTATCTGATGTTTACCTGAAAACTCCTACTCTCTAGGCTGTCTTTACTTGCCCTAACATGGACCATTCCCAAGGCAAACAGCCTTTCTGCCCTGGGGCATTTGTCAAAAACAATCAGCAACAATTGTTTAAAAATCCCAATGGCCTCAAGCAGTGGTAATATTTGGGGCAAGCAATAAACTAACCAAAAACTATAAAAGGGAAAATCAGGGAAGGAGATCCTAACAGGGGACATTAAAAGCAGGACATATTCTTGGGTATTTAGAAAGCCATGATTATGAATATTTGGGCACATACTCAAGGATGTGAGAATGTTCAGGAAAAGATCCATAGGGCCTAAACTCTCTCTCACCTCAGGTTAATCTCGAAGGTCTGAACAAGAAGAAAAACTAAGGCAGACTTGTAAACTGTTGTGCTGAAGGCATGTCCCCAAAGAAATACACAACTTTCAGCAAAAAAAGAAAAAGTAGCTTTATTGGTTTCAACAATTTAAAAATTCTTCTTCCAATCATTAGCTGACAACTAAGCTAAAACAGCAGAGACTTTACTGGCCGTACAAAACAAAACAAAATACAGACTTTACAGAATAAGTTCTAAAAAGTCACCAAACAAAAACAATAATGACAAGTACACAACAGCAAACCACATCAACAATAAACCCTGGGGAGGTGGGAGAATCTGGTTCACAAAGTTGCCACATCATATAATTTACTTTTGCAGGTTTTTTTTTTAAATTGTGCTTTAAGTGGAAGTTTACAGTTCACGTAAGTTTCTCATACAAAAATGTATATACACATTGTTATGTGACCTAAAATGTCACAGCACACTCTTCTTTTCTATCCTTTATTTCTCGTGTCCACTCAACCAGCTCCTGTCCCTCTCTGCCTTCTCATCTCACCTCCAGGCAGGAGCTGCTCAGTCTCATGTATCTACTTGAGCTGAGAAGTACACTCTTCACAAGTATCATTTTGTGTCTGAAGAGTTGACTTTGGGAATGCTTTTAGTTTTGGGCTAACAGAGAAGGTGGAGGACATGTCTTTTGGGGTCCCTCCCATCTCAGTCACATCATTAAGTGTGTTCTTTTAGTAGAATTTGAGTTCTGCACCCCACTTTCCTTCTGCTCCTTCAGGGACTCTGTGTTGTATTCCTTGTCAAGAAGGTCAATGGTGGTAGCCAGGCACCATCTAGTCCTTCTGGTCTCAGGCTGGTTGAGTCTTTAGTTTATATAGTCCTTTCTGTCTCTTGGGTGCATATTTTCCTTGTGTCTTTGGTGTTCTTCATTCTGCTTTCCTCCAGGTAGAGCAAAAGAGGGTTGGTACCAATTGATGCATCTTAGATTGCTGCTTGCTAGTTTTTGAGACCCCAGATGCCACTCACCAAAGTGGGACGCAGAACATTTTCTTAATATACTTTGTTATGTCAATTGACCTAGATGTCCACTGAAACCATGGTCCCCATAACCCCGCCCCTGCTACACTGTCCCTTGAAGTGTTTGGCTGTATTTAGGAAATTTCTCAGCTTTTGGTTTAGTCCAGTTGTGCTGACTTCCTCTGTATTGTGTGTCGGTCCTCCCTTCACCTAAGATAATTCTTGTATACTATTTTTTTTTTATCTAGTTAGTAAATGCCCCTCCCTTATCCCTCCCCAGCCTCGTAACCATCAAAGAATGTTCTCTTCTGTGTTTAAACCTTTTCTTGGGTTCTTATAATAGTGGTCTCATAAAATATTTTCATTTTTGTGACCATTTTTTATTGGGTTGTCTTTTCATAGTTGAGGTTTTGCAGTATCTTGTAGACTTTAGAAATTAGATGCTAATCAGATTCGCCATAGCCAAAATTTTTTTTCCAGTCTGTAGGTTGTCTTTTTACTCTTTTGGTGATGTCTTTTGATGAGCATATAAGTTTGATTTTTAGGAGTGCCCAGTTGTCTAGTTTCTCTTCTGGTGTATATGCATTGTTAACAATGTTTTGTATTCTGTTTATGCCATGTATTAGGGCTCCTAGCATAGTTGCTATTTTTTTCTTCCATGATCTTTTAGATTTTATATTTAGGCCTTTAGTTTGTTCTGAGTTAGTTTTTGTACATGGTGTGAGGTATAGGTGTTGTTTCATTTTTTTGCAGATGAATATCCAGTTATGCCAGCACCATTTGTTAAGAGATTGTCTTATTCCCCATTTAGTGGACTTTGGGACTTTGTTAAATATCAGCTGCTCAAAAGTGGATGAATTTGCCTCTGCATTCTCAATTCTGTTCCATTCATCTATGTATCTGTTGTTGTACTAGTACCAGGCTGTTATGACTGTTATGATGGTACAATATTTTCTAAAATCAGGTAGTGTGAGGCCTTCCATTTTGATCTTCATTTTCAGTACTTACTTACTTATCCAGGGCCTCTTCCCTTTCCATATTAAGTTGATTTGTTTCTCCATCTCATTAAAAATGCCATTGGAATTGGATCAGGATTGCATTGTATCTTTAAATTGCTTTCAGTAGAATAGACATTTTCACAATGTTGAATCTTCCTATCCATGAGCAAGGTATGTTTTTCCATTATGTAGGTCTCTTTTAGTTTCTTGCAGTAGTGTCTTGTAGTTTTCTTTGTACAGGTCCTTTATGTCTCTGATTAGATTTATTCCTAAGTATTTTATCTTCTTGGCGGCTATTGTAAGTGGTATTGATTTGGTGATTTCCTCTTCAAGGTCCTCTTTGTTGGTGTAGGGGAATCCAACTGATTTTTGTGTGTTTATCTTTTATCCTGATACTCTGCTGAACTCTTCTATTAGTTCCTGTAGTTTTCTTGTAGATTCTTTGGGACTTTTCTGTGTAAAAGATCATATCTTCTGCAAATAGAGGTGCTTTTACTTCTTCCTTGTCAATCTGGATGCCCTTTATTTCTTTTTCTAATCTAATTCCTGTGGCTAGGACCTGCAGCACAATGTTGAATAAGAGTGGCGATAAAGGGCATCCTTGTCTGGTCCCTGTTCTCAAGAGGAATGCTTTCAGACTCTCTCCATTTAGGAGGATGTTGGCTTTTGGTTTGTATACATGCCCTTTATCATATTGAGGAATTTTCTTTCTATTCTTATTTTGCTGTTTTGCTGAGAGTTTGTATCATGAATGGGTTTTAAACTTTGTCAAATGCCTTTTCTGCATCAATTGATAGGATCATGTGGTTCTTGTGTTTTTTTGTTTTTTTTTTTTTAATGTTATGGATTGTGTTGTTTTTCTAATGTTGAACCAACCCTGCATATCTGGTATGAATCCCATTTGGTCATGGTGAATAATTTTTTTGGTATGTTGTTGAACTCTATTGGCTAGAATTTTGTTGACGATTTTTTCATCTATGTTCATGAGAAATATTAGTTCGTAATTTTCTTTTTTCGTGGTATCTTTTTACCTGGTTGGAAGCCCTGGTGACACAGTGGTTAAGTGTTATGGCTGCTAACCAAAGGGTCAGCAGTTCAAACCCACCAGGTGCTGTTCGGAAACTCTATGGAGAAGTTCTACCCTGTCCTATAGGGTCACTATGAGTCGGAAACGACTCAATGACACTGGATTTGGTTTTGGTTTGTTTTTACCTGGTTTTGGTAAAAGGGTTATGTGGGCTTCATACAACGAGTTTGAGAGTATTCCACCCGTTTCTTATGCTCTGAAATACCTTTAGTAGTAGTGGTGTTAACTCTTTGAAAGTTTGGTAGGATTCTCCAGTGAAGCCATCAGGGCCAGGTTTTTTTTTTTGTTGTTGTTGTTGGGAGGTTTTTAATTACCTTTTCAATCTCTTCTTTTGTTATAGGCTGATGCAATTGTTATACCTCTGTTTGTGTTAGTTTAGATAGGTAGTGTTTTTCTACAAACTTATCTATATCCTCTAGGATTTCAAATTTGTTAGAATACAATTTTTCATAGTATTATGTTGTATGTCCTCCTGGCATATTGACCCTTTAATCGTTGTGTAGTTTCCTTCCTTATCCTATGAGGTTGATTTTACTTTAAGTATTTTGTCAGAAATTAATATTGCCACTACTGCTTTTTTTTGATTGTTGTTTGCTTGATATATATATATATATATATATTTTTTTTTTTCCATCCTTTGAGTTTTAGTTTGTATCTTTAAGTCTAAGGTGTGTCTCTTGCAGGCAGCTTATAGAAGGATTGTGTTTTGTAATCCTTTCTCCCACTCTGTCTATTTATTCACACATTTAGTCCATTTACATTCAGTGTAATTATTGATACTTATGGGTGTAAAGAAAAAAAATTTTTTTTTTATGGGTGTGGTGCTGTCATTTTGATGTCTTTTTTTTTTGTGTGTGTTGTTGACCGTTTCTTTGTTTCACTTAATTTTCTGTGCTGAGTGGTTTTTCTTTAGGTATTTTCTTTTCATCTTTTTCAATGCTGTTGAGTTTGTATTTGCTGAGTCTTTATGTTTTCCTTGTTTTTTTATTTTGATGTGTAGGATTGTTAGTTTCCATTGTGGTTGCCTTAATGTTTACCCCTATTTTTCTAAGTTTAAACCCATCTTTTATTTCTTCATGTCATCTTGACTACCTCTCCATATGAAAGATCTATGACTCCCTCTTTTTTGTTTTACTGTTGTCATTTTTTACATATTGATGTCTCTGTTTCCCTATTTTCAGTGTTTTAGATTTGATTTATTTTTGTGACTCCTCTATATGGGTTGATAGATATCTGGTTGCTGTCCTGTGTCCTAGTCCTGAGTTGTTATTTGATGTTACTGATTTTCAAACCCAAAGACTCTTGTAAGTATTTCTGGAAACTTTGGTTTGGTTTTTGTAAATTCTCTGAACTTCTGCTTAACTGGAAATGCCCTAATTTCATCCTCATATCTGAGGGACAGTTTTGCTGGATGTATAATTCTTGGCTGGCAATTTTTTTCCTTCAAGGCTTTATATATGTGATTCCATTGCCTTCTTGCTTGCATGGTTTTTGCTGAGTAGTCCAAGCTTATTCTTATTGACTGTCCTGTGTAGATGACTTTTCGTTTATCCCTAGTTGCTCTTAAAATTCTCTCCTTATCTTTGGTTTTGGCAAGTTTGATTATAACATATTTTCCTGACTTTCTTTTGGATCTACATTGTGTGTGGTTTGATAAGCATCTTGGATAGACACCTTCTCATCTTTTGCAACATCAGGGAAGATTTCTGCCAAAAAATATCCAACAATTCCTCTGTATTTTCTGTTATCCCTCTGTTCTGGCACTCCAATCACTCTTAGGTTATTCCTCTTGATAGAGTCCTACATAATTATTAGGTTTTTTTCATTTTTAAAAATTCTTTTATCTGATTTTTCCTCAAATACATTGGTGACAAGTGCTGAATCTTCACTAATTCTGACTTTCATTGCCTCTATTTTGCATCTATGACTTTCTATTGAGTTGTCTAATTCTGAAATCTTATTGATAATCCAGATTTCTGTTTGCTGTCTCTCTATGGATTCTTGCAACCTATTAAATTTGTCATTATGTTCTTTTATAATCTTCTTAAGTTTCTCTGTTGCTTTATCAGTGTGTTCCTTGGCTTGTTCTCTATTTTTCCCTGATCTCCTTCCTGATGTCTTGAAGAGTTCTGTAAATTAATCTTTTGAATTCTACCTCTGATAATTCCAAGAAATTATCTTCCTCTGCAAGATTTCTTGATTCTTTGTTTTGGGAGCTTGCTGAAGCCATTGTGGTCTTCCTCTGTATGTGATTTGATATTGACTTTGTCTCTGAGCCATCCATAAATTATTATATTTATTTATTTTCTCTTTGTTTACTGTGTTCTAGCTTCTTGTTTTATTTTGTATAGATATGCCCACATAGGCTGGTCCTGTAAGCTAGTTTGATTATTGGTGCCTTTCAAGTTCTAAAGTCCTGGCACCAGAAGGTTAGATCTGTTATTAGGTATGTGAGACCAGGAGTCCATTTACTTTTCTTGTACAGATTCAGCTCATGTGTCTAGGTAGTCAGTCACCAAGTGTGTGGTGCAGGCTCTCACCTATAGTGTTAGATGAGCAGCAGAGATTGGTGTAGGCACAGGTATCTAGCTGCAGTAGGGGGTCACATGCTGAGCAAGGCAGGGGACTGACAGCTACCCCTACGTGTCTGGGAGAAAAATGTGTCCTGTTTACTAGAGCACATAAGAGGGTGGGTTTTGCATCTGGAATGGGCACTCAGTGCTGTTGGTTGTAAGGAATGGGAGGCACCACTTATTCTTGCATCCATGTCGCAGGTGGCATGGGTGGCAGGGTGGAGCCACCAGCCTTCAGTCACCTGATGTGGGTAGGTGAGGACCCTGCTTAATAGATGGAGTGGTGTCAAATGTCACAAACCTGCCACTCCACCACATAGCTGATATAGTGAAGTTAGGCTTCAGATATAGATCCTGTTGTACTGTGCTAATGAGGGCCTCTGCTATTGAAATGGCCCACACAGGTCTGTACAAGAGTGAAAGGCATTCAAAGTCCATGGACCCCTTTTGCTCATGCCTAGGCAAAGGAGCTATGCCTGCCCTGAGTTCTTGGCTTAGGGGAACTGGCAGATTTTTTTTTCCCTGTTTGTTAATTTGTTCCCTCTCCAACGCAGAAAGTAAGGCTCAGGGTGCTTGACAGGTCCTATTTCCAGCCCAGGGGATGCAGAAATTGCTGAAACTATTTTAGACTGGTGCAGAGCAGGAAGGGAGCAGATAAATGGGTGAGACGCTTTTCCGAAAGGGGTGTTTTTTAATTCATGCAGTAAGTTAGACACATGTACTTATCTTTTGCCAATTTAGCACTGCTTTTCATTGGTTCTGGAGGCTGAGGTAGACTGTCCACTACTCAGTCACTCCTAATGTGGAAAATGCTTCCTGAGCACCAATGCTTACATCACCATTGTCACCAGCCAATCTGGCCTTCAGGGTGCCAGCTCCCGCCAGGTCAGGTCTGGCAACTTGTCACTGCTCCTGAACCGTCTCTCCCTCCCCCTACTGCTCAGTCTGATTCCCCAACTTTGCCTTTGATGTTCAGGGCTCCTAGATTGTCATATATAAGCGATTCACTTTTTTTTCTAGCCTTTGTTGTAAGAGGGACCACAGGAAGCTTCTGACTATTCCACTATCTTGGCCCCACCACCCCAACTTTTGCAGTTTTAAAGAAAAAAATTAAGCATCAGAGGAAAAGAAACAAGAACTTATAACTCATACACAGAGTTATATAAAAGTTAGTAGAAATTGTTACTGAGGAATTCTACATTTTGGACTCACTAGAAAAAAAGACTTTAATGAGGTAATTAAAATATTCTCAGAGAACTGAAGGAAACAATGTCTAAATATCTAGAAGAAAGAGTGACAACAATGACATTGTGAGAATATCAATAAAGAGATAGAAATTATATATATATTAAAAAAAGAACTAAATAGAAATTATGAAGTTGAAAGGTACAATAACTGAAATGAAAGAGGTTCAACAGTAGATTTGAGTTGGTAGAAAAAAGAATCAGTGAAGGTGAACGTAGGTGATGTGTTAGTTTCCTAGGGCTGCTGTAATAAAGGATCATATACTTGGTAGCTTAAAACAACAGATAATAATTTTTCACAGTTCTGGAAGGTAGAAGTCTGATTTCAATGTGTCAGTAGGACCATGCTTTCTCTGAAGGCTTCAGGGGAAGATGCTTCCTTCTGTCATCCAGCTTTTTGTAGCTCCAGGCATCCCTTGGCCTGTGGCCATATAACACCAATTTCTGCCTCCATTTTCACATGAAAGCCTTCCCTTTTGGTCTGTGTTTCTTCTACTGTCCTTATAAGAATACCAGTCATTTTTGGATTATGGCCCACCCTGCTCCAGGATGACATCATGTGAAGATAATGAATTATGTCAGCAAAGAAAATATTTCAAAATAATGTTACATTCACAGATAACAGAGTTTTAGGACTTGAAAATATCTTTTTGGGTGGAAAAATTCACCCACGACAGTCAATTGAGATAAACCTCAGTCTAAGGAACAGAAAGAAAGAATGAAGAAAAATGAAAAGAGCCTAAGAGATTTGGGGGACACAATCAATTCTAACATCATATGTATAATGAGAGTCCCGTAATAGCAAAGAGAGCAAAAGTGGCAGAAAGAATATTTTAAGAACAAGAGCAAATCTTCTGAAATTTAATGAAAAACATTATTCTGCACTTCCAAGTAGAATTGACTAAAAAAGGTCCACCTGCAGATATATCAAACATTGAAAGCCAAAGCCACAGAGAGAATTTTGGAAGCAGTAACACCAGTTAACTCATCATGTAAAAGGGGTGTCAATAAGATTAGCTGCTGAATTCTGATCACAAAATATGGAGGCCAGAGGCAGTAGGATGGCATATTCAAAATGCTGAAAATAAAGAATATCGATCAAAGTTTCCATATGCAACAAAACTCTCCTTCTAAAACAAAGAAAAAAAAACATAAAATATTCTCATATAAATAATTTATATTAGCAAATCTTCCCCACAAGAAATACGAAGAAGATCCTTCAGACTAAATTGAAAAGACATTAACTGGATTAACATGAAGAAAAAGAAAACATTGGTGTTCTTAGTTGCTGTTGAGTCTATTCCAACTCATGTCTACCTCATGTGTGCAGAGTAGAACTTGTTCATAATGGTTTTCAAGGCTGTGAACTTTTGGAAACAGATTGCCAGGCTTGTCTTCTGAGGCGCCTCTGTGTAGGCTTGAACTGCTAACATTTTGGCTAGTAGTCGAATGCTTAACCATTTGCCCCACCTAGGGATTTCTAAATATTGTTGTTGTTGTTAGGTGCCGTCAAGTTGGTTCCAACTCACAGCAACGCTATGTACAACAGAATGAACTAATGCCCGGTCCTGTACCATACTCACAATCCTTGTTATGCTTAAGCCCATTGTTGCACCCAGTGTGTCAATCCATCTCGTTGAGGGTCTTCCTCTTTTTCACTGACCCTCTACTCTACCAAGAATTATGTCCCTCTCCGGAGACTGATCCCTCCTCATAACATGTCCAAAGTATGTGAGACGTAGTCTCACCATCCTTACTTCTAAGAGCATCTGGTTGTGCCTCTTCCAAGAAAGATTTGTTCGTTCCTTTAGCAGTCCATGGTATATATAATATTCTTCGCCAACACCAAAATTGAAAGGCATCAACTCTTCTTCAGTCTTCCTTATTCATCATCCACCTTTTGCATGCATATGAGGTGATTGAAAACACCATGGCTTGGGTCAGGTGCACCTTAGTCTTCAAGATGACATTTTTGCTTTTCAACACTTTAAAGAGGTCTTCTCCAGCAGATTTACTAATGCAATGGGTCTTTTGATTTCTTGACTGCTGCTTCCATAGGTGTTGATTGTGGATCCAAGTAAAATGAAGTCCTTGAAAATTTCAATCTTTTCTCTGTTTATCATGATGTTGCTTATTGGTCCAGTTGTGAGAATTTTTGTTTTCTTTATTTTGAGGTGTCATCCATACTGAAGACTGTAACACCATTACTGATAGAACAATATCTAAATGCCTACATAGGAAGTCAGTTAATACAATTATTATTCAAATTTATGCACCAACCACTATGACCAAAGATGAAGAAATTGAAGATATATATCAGCTTCTGAAGTCTGAAATTGATCGAACATGCAATCAAGATGCTTTGGTAATTACTGGTGATTGGAATGTGAAAGTTGGAAATGTAGAAGGATTGATAGTTGGAAAATATGGCCTTGGTTATAGAAACAATGCTGGAGATAGCATGATAGAATTTTGCAAGACCAAGTACGTCTTCATTGAAAATACCTTTTTTCACCAACATAAACTTCAACTATGCATATGGACCTCACACGATGCAATACACAGGCATCAAATCAACTGTACCTGTTGAAAGAGATGATGGAAAAGCTCAATATCACCAGTCAGAACAAGGCCAGGAGCTGAGAGGAGAACAGACCATCAATTTATAGCCTTAGTTACCGGTTTCTTTCTTCATTTTTTTCTAAATTGTTAAAACCTCTGAATTATTAACATTATAAACATGTATGCACAAAATATTCTGACTGATAGATATTTCTCTTAGTTAGAACATTCTGCTCTAATTCTCTAAATATCTGTGGCTAATGTTAATTTCTGCTCTTAATCTTTATCTTTCAACTTGTACTTTTTTTTTGTATCAGAAATTCAGAGGAATTTTGTAGTATTTGTTGTGAAGTTGCAAGAATACTTCATGGGAAATTTTAAAATTGAGGATTATATATCCATGCAACTATCCAAAGTATATTTTATAAACCTTTTTTATTGTAATGTGAAGTATGATTTTGTAGAGGAAATCTCTGACAGTTTGCACTGTATTTGAGATGTGAAGTAAATTTTAGTTTGCAGAGTAGCTAAAGCAAATGGAAGAAATGAGGAATTAAAAGAGTTAAACTGGAGATTTCAAAGGGCTACTGGAGAAGACAAAGAAAGTATTTTAATGAAATGGGCAAAGACCTGAATTTAGAAACCAAAAGGGAAGAACACGCTTTGCATTTCTCAAGCTGAAAGAATTGAAGAAAAAATTCAGGCCTTGCAATTGTGAAGGATTCTATGGGCAAAATATTGAATGATGCAGAAAACTTCCAGAATGTTGGAAGGAATACACAGTCACTGTACCAAAAGTAAATGTTCAACCAGTTCAGGAGGTAGCATATGATCAAGAACCAACGGTATTGAAGGAAGAAGTCCGTCCAAGTTGCATTGAAGGCATTGGTGAAAAACAAGGCTCCTGGAATTGATGGAATATCAATTGAGATGTTTCAACCAATGGATGCTGTGTCGGAGGTGCTCACTCATTTATGCCAAGAAGTTTGGAAAACAGCTAACCGGCCAACAGACTGGAAGAGATCCATATTTGTGCACATTCCCGAGAAAAGTGATTCAACAGAATGAGGAAATTATCAAATAATATCACTAATATGACACACAAGTAAATTTTTCTCAAGAGCATTCAAAAGTGGTTGCAGCAGTACATCAACAGGGAACTTCCAGAAATTCAAGCTGGATTCAGAAGAGAGTGTGGAACAAGCAATATCATTGCTGATGTCAGATGAATCTTGGCTGAAAGCAAAGAATATCAGAAAGATGTTTACCTGTGTTTTATTGGCTACGCAAAGGTATTTGGCTATGTGAATCATAACAAATTATGGATAATGTTGTGAAGTATGGAAATTCCAGAACACTTTAATTGTGCTCATGCAAAACTTGTGCATAGACCAAAAGGTGGTTGTCCAAACAGAACAAAAGGGATACTTCATGGATTAAAGTCAGGAAAGGTGTGCGTTAGGGTTGTATATCTTCATCATGATTATTCACTTCATAAGCTGAGTAAAGAATCTGAGAAGATGGGCTATATGAAAAACATGGCAACAGGACTGGAAGAAGGTTCATTAACAATATGCTGACCTGCGATATGCAGATAACACAACCTTGCTTTCCGAAAGTGAAGACTACAGCCTTCAGTATGAATTACAGCTCAACATAAAGAAAACAAAAATCCTCCCAACTGGATCAATAAGCAACATCATGATAAATAGAGAAAAGATTGAAGTTGTCAAGGATTTCATTTTATTTGGATCCACAATCAATGCCCATGGAAGCAGCAGTCAAAAAATCAAATGAAGTGTTGCATTGGGCAAATCTGCTGCAAAAGACTTCTTTAAAATGTTGAAGAGCAAAGATGTCACTTTGAGGACTAAGATGTGAATGACCCAAGCCATGATATTTTCAATTGCCTCATATACATATGAAAGCTGTACAATGAAGAAGGAAGATCAAAGGAGAATTGACGCCTTCAAATTAGGTGTCAGCAAAGAATATTGAATATACCATGGACTGACAGAAAAGGAACAAATCTTTCTTGGAAGAAGTACAGCCAGAGTGCTCCTTAGAATCAAAGATGGCATGACTTAGTCTCTCATACTTTATCAGGAGGGACCAGTCCCTGGAGAAGGACATCATACTTGGTAAGGTACAGGGTAAGAGGAAAAGAGGAAGCCCCTCAATGAGAAGGATCGACACAGTGGCTGTAACAAAGGGCTAAACCTAGCAACTATCGTGAGGATGGCTCAGTACCAGGCAGTGTTTCCTTCTGTTGTACACAGGGTTGCTATGAGTTGGAATGGACTTGATGGCACCTAACAACAACAACATCAGTAATTATATTATTATTATCATTTTATGATGCATAGAATTTACGTTGGATTTTTTCGATAGAATGTAGCAGTTGCTCCATAAAATATACCTTGTTTTCTTCAAATTGATAGCTTTCACAACTAGTCTTTATCTTTTGCATTTTATGTTTGTCTTCCTTTAAGTCATAAAATTTTGGATAGCTGACATCTTTTTTTACTTCTCCTCATGTAATAAGTGTATACAGATACTGTATTAGCCTGAGAGTTGTAAAGACTAGATTAAGTACTGCTTGTGCAAAGGGCAGTGTCTGCGTTATATGCACGCGTCAAAGCTTCTAGGCTCTGTGTCAGGTCTGCCCCTAAACTCCAGGTGTGCTCTCCCAGACACAAATACATATTTTTGTGAATTTTCCCTGAATGACTCAGTGCAATAAAAAGTCTCCCTGTAGAATTTACACTTAAGCGTTTGAGAAATGTGCGTTTGTATATGTGGTCCAAATCTTCAAGGGCTCTAGCATTTTAGGGAGAGAGTTGAGATCACGGAAAATTTCTTGAGGTAACATTTTCTGTGATTGGATATTTTTATGGCACTTTTGAAACTACTGAACAAATTGACTGATCCTTTCTATCTGACTTTTCAATTGACTTAGTCTCTGCTCCAACTACATATTGTGTTACGTTCAGTTTCTTTCCAGATGCATCCATGTGCTGAACTGCGGGAGCGGTCTACTGGGATAGGTGTGGGAAATGTTTCCACGGTTCTGAATAAACTGGTTAATATGTATCCTCAGGACAAAAATGCATGCTTCTGCTTCTGATAATTGCTAATCTGAGGTGGCAGCACTTTGGTTAGATCATCTTTTTTCTCTCTTTGAGCCCTGTTTACCTCAAATGCTTGCCCCAGAAATTCACATGGGGTTTCTTCAGCTTCGTGACTTTGCTTCACTGTGCTACTATTGAGAACCTAGTTGATAGATAGCGTAGCACATGCTTCTACCACCTCTAATTTAGTGGGTTTGTAAGGCTATTAACCCCATACAGTGAAAGAGGTATTCGATTTTAAAATATGTGTTTTCCTAACTATTTTCTTTTACTAGGCATGGACTTTTGCTAACTAACACTTAACTAAGAAAGCTAATCCTTCTATTCGAGAAAGCCATCCTATTTTTTCTTGAATGAAGGGTGTGTGAACATGATAAAATCTCCTGTCAAACAACTTGTATTAGGAGATTAAATCTTGGGAATAGTTTGACTCGTTTTTTGTCAGAGTTAGATTACTCTTCTATATATTCTACTAGGTACTTATTTTGGCTGACAGAAAAACGCAAAGTAGAGCTCTTCCTATAAATCATGAAAGTACAAAAAATAATATAAGCAACTAAAAAGAGGTTAGATGTTTACTTAAAGATGGAAGGTTAAATATATGAATATACTTCGCTTCACTAAGATAACAGCATGAAAAGACAAGTAAAGACAAATCTACAAGGATGTGGAGAATGAGAGTAGAAAAAATTACAGAAAAAATTGGAACAGAAAACGGATGGTGAATAACTGATTTATGATAAGTTAGAAAGCTGTCAACAAGGAGGCAATGTATTTTCCACGGTCGCCAAAAGGAATCTGAATTGGTGGCACAAGTTATCACTGGAGAAGTGTTGGATGAAGAATAGAAACATACGATGTGTGTAAGAAACTGTTAGACCCTGAGATCTCCTTAACAGTGATGACAACATATCGGAGGATTTAAAAGAGGGTTTGTGGATTGAAGGACATCAGACCTAGGATAGGGTGGCATATCATATATCAAAGAGAGAGATTAAGTGAAAGTTTACTTGCTGAACTCAGATTCCCAGGCCTTCTCCCTCAAGTAGATCTAGAATATTGGAAGACTTATTTATTACACCAGGTACCGGCTTGGAATTTTTTTTTTTTTTTTTTTCCCCTCAAAATCTAACCATTGCAAGAGAAGATATTTATATTTTGTGTCTCCGGTGAAATCATATCATCAGATTAGCCAAAACTGAAGTTCACATTTGGTATGCTACAATTTGTGCTCAGAATTTCCAAATAACTTTTTGGCCCTCCATTCTTAACAGTGAGCAAACAGTCAAGGATTGTCATATACCTGAAGAACAACTGTAACCTGGAAGATCAGGGCTTCGAAATAGCTCATTCTTGTTCCAACCCCTGCTGAGAATTTGCATTTCTAACAAGTTCCCTCCTGAGAGTTTGTATTTCCACCCCAGATATACTGAATCAGAATCTACATCTTAAAAGATCCAGGTGATTCTTTTGTATAACTTCCTGGGAACTTGTTAGCAATGCAAATTCTAGCAGGAAACTTGTTAGAAATGCAAATTCTCAGCAGGGGTTTGAACAGGAACAAACTGATTTGAACCCTATGGAAGATAAGGACCAGAATGAACAAACAAACCAGCAAAACAATAACATCAAGAACTTGAAGGAACCAGAGATGTTTTAGGAAGAACATTTTTTAAAGAAAAAAAAAAATCTATTGTAGTTATCATTATCTTCAGAGACATAAGTGAAGATATTTCACCCATAAGAACAGTTACTGTAAAAAAAACAAAAAAACTTTGGTGATCTAGATTGAGCTTTTAGTGATACAAAGCAGCAAAAACTAAAAAAACTTAATAGAAAGATTGGAAGATAAACCTAAGATCTTCCCGAAAATAGAGTAAATATTAAAAGAGATTGAAAATTATTTTACACATGATTTGGAGACTGGATTTCAACCCTAGTTTTATCAGTCTGGAAATAACTCTGGTAACTTATCAGTGAAAACTTACAGGTAGAGATCAAAAATGTTCTTGATTTCAAGCATTAGGAATATTTTAATTAAAAAGAGAAGACAATTTAAAAAAATTATTTTTTTTATTTTAATAGCTGATATTTAAAACTTTATGACAATTATGATAATCATACATTTATCAAGGCAATATACTAAGAAGTAGAATAAAAATATGTCTGGGTCTGAGTAAAACAGGGCTATGTCCTATCTACCCCCAATTAGATGACTAACACTCGATAAGGCAATTATTTTTCTGCTTTTCCATTTTCTCGTATTGGGTCGTCGTCCTCGGAATTGCTGTAATGTTTGATCACTCTACGATTTAATACAAAATGCTCACTGAATCTGTAGTGTATGCATATACTTGTGCATATATTTTATATTTCTACTTTTTTCAGCATCAGATGAGTGTATATCATAGTGCTGCATTAAAGTCATTCACACTAGTCATTCTCCTCCAGCCCAACTATTCACCCCTGGGTCCTACTAGTCTGTCTTGTTTTAGTCCTGGTGCACTGTTGCCAGTGGCTCAGTGGGACATCAACGTGACAGTGAATGGGTAGGGAAAGTTGATAAATGCTACACAGTAAGGGCCACTTTGAAGTCCTGCAGTGTCACCAGAAATATCACAGTGAAACCAAGTGAAGAGTAGGGGACAGGGCATGGACTATCAGAAGAAGTGATTCTCAGGGGATAGAAAAAACAGTTCCCGGGGAAGGCAATATTAGCAGGGAAAGGGGAGAGTATATGGGAGGAAATAATACAAATGGTGAAGAATGTGCATAAATATTTTAGTTTTATTCATATAGGATTCTAAAATCTATGGAGGAGTTAGTTTTAGAGACTGTCATCCAGCACATAGTGGGGGCCGCTGTTTCAACACATGGCTTTAAACTGGAAACCCTGGTGGTGCAGTGGTTAAGAGCTTTGGCTGCTAACCAAAAGGTTGGCAGTTGGAATCCACCAGGTGCTCCTTGGAAACTGTGGGGCAGTTCTACTCTATCCTATAGGGTCCCTATGGGTCAGAATAGACTCGGCGGCAATAGGTTTGGGGTTTTTTGTTTTTTTTTTTAATTGTGAAGTGTGAACTTTTTATTCCAAATACGGTTCTCTGTTTCATCATCTGTTTCATTTTTTAAATGTACAGAAAGTAAAGGGCACACTAATGAATCTTACTTAGTGATATCTGAATCTACTTGATGTCAATTCTCAAATGTAGAAGTGACAAACCTGACCTGCTCATGAGATGACACCGGGAATATCAAGCGCAAGTATATGAGACAGCACAACCAGGAAGAAATAACCCTTATTAAGGCAGCATTCGCTAAGGATTCTGTTTATTGGGTTTTTCCCACTCTTGGCTCCAGAATCAATGTGAGAGTTAGGTAAGATCTAAAAAGTAAATTTTTTAAGAGAGTCTGTAGGAATGCTTCATAGATACTCTCTAAAGACAAAAAAATAATTTTAAAGGAAACTAAACCCACACTACATAAGGGAAATATTTTTTTGTCAAATATATATTCTATCTCATTTGCTTAAGAAAGTGAACATGTACATACATATATATATATACACAGTTCTTGTGTGCCATCGAGTCAATTCAGAGTGGCTAGTGAATTCAAACTGCCGACCTTTTGGTTAGCAGCTGAGCTCTTAACCACTGTGCCACCAGGGCTCATATATATATATATATATATACACATACATACATATATATATGTATGTATATATGTGTGTATATATATATATATAGTTGTTTGTCTGCCATCATGTTAATTCCAAAGCATAGCAACTCTGTATGACGGCATAGTACTGCAACATAGTGTTTCCTAGGCTGAAATATTTATAGGAGCACATCACCAGGTCTTTTCTCAAGCAGAAAGAGGCTGGTGGGTTCTAAGTGCCAATCATTTTCTTAGCAGGGCTACACACACACACACACACACACACACACACACACATTACACGGTTTCTAATCTAAGGGATTACGATCATCTTTAGTCCATGTGGCTAAGGGGAATTTCTGGGTTCTAGGTTTGGTCAGGATCCTCTCCAATATCTCACTGAGTTCTTACCAGTTCTTAATTTAGAAATATTACCTCACTCCAGCAAGGATTTTTCTTTTTCGAAAATCTTTGTAAGGCCTGTGGCCATATGCCATTGTGCGCCACTGGTCTAGTTTGATTTCAGTGTTCTGTTGTTCTCTGTCCCTTGCTGCCATATCTCAGTTTTCTCTGTGCTCTTTTTTATGGACCATTTAAGACCCTTAGGAGTTCTTTACTTTTGGAGATAAATCTTCTTTGGGTCTAGATACTTCCTTCAGAGACTCAGGCTCATTCCAGAAAATCTTAATTCAGGGACAGTTTTAAGAGTATGACTAAAGTTTCATCATATCCCTGCCTCTTTTGTGTGTGTGTGTGTGTGTGTGTGTGCTTTAGGTGAAAGTTTACAGCTCAAGTTAGTTTCTCAAACAAAAATTTACACTCATTATTACCTGACTCTAGTTGCTATCCCTATCATGCGACAGCACGCTTCTCCTTTATATCCGCATCCATTCATCCAGCTCCTATCCCTTTCTGCCTTCTCATCTCGCCTCTGGAGAGGAGCAGCCCGTTTAGTCTCACGTATCTACTTGAACTAAAAAACAAACTCTTCACAAATTTCGTTTTATGTCTTAAGGTCCAGTCTAATCTTTGTCTGAAGTGTTGGGCTTCAGGAACAGTTTTAGTTCTGGGTTAACAGAGAGTCCTGGAGCCATGTCTTCTGGGGTTCCTCCAGCCTCAGTCAGCCCATTAAGCCTGGTCTTTTTACTAGAATTTGAATTCTGCACCTCATTTTTCTCTTACTTCATCAGGGATTCTCTGTTGTGTTCCCATTCAGGACAGTCGATGATGGTAGCTAGGCACCATCTAGTACTTCTGGTCTCAGGATGATGAAGTCTCTGGTTTATGTGGCCTTTTCCGTCACTTTGGCTTGTATTTTCCTCGTGTCTTTGGTGTTCTTCATTCTTCTTTGCTCCAGGTGGGTTGGGAACAACCGATGCACCTTAGATGGCCACTGGCTGGCTTTTAAAACCTTGGATGCCACTCACCAAAGCAAGATGCAGAATATTTTCTTAATAAACTTGCCGTCAAGTCAATTCAGACTCATAGCGACCCTACAGGACAGAGTAGGACTGCCCCACAGGGTTTCCAAGGAGCACCTGGAGGATTCAAACTGCTGACCTTTTGGTTAGCAGCCATAGCACTTAACCACTATGCCACCAGGGTTTCCAATTGACCTAGGAGTCCCCTGAAATCATGATCTCCCTGCCCCTGCCTTTGCTACACTGTCCCTCAAAGTGTTTGGTTGTGTTCAGGAAACTTCTTAGCTTTTGGTTTAGGCCAGTTGTGTTGACTTCCCCTGTACTGTGTGTTGTCCTCCCTTTCAGCTAATTCTTGTACCTATCTAGTTAGTGAATTCCCCTCTCTCTCCCTCCCCACCTTTGTAACCATCTTCTGTGTTTAAACCTTTTCTTGAGTTCTTATAATAGTGGTCTCATACATTTTTGCTTTTGCAACTGACTAATTTTACTCAGCACGATGGCTTCCAGATTTGTGTTGAGATGTTTTGAAGATTCATTGCTGTTCTTTATCTTTGTGCAGCATTTTGTTGTGTGAGTATGCCATAAGTTGTTTATCCTTCATCTGTTGATGGGCACCTAGGTTGTTTCCATCTTTTTGCCATTGTGAACAGTGCCACAATGAACACGGGTGTTCATATATCTCTTTGTGTGGCTGCTCTTATTTCTCTAGGATATATTCCAAGGAGTGAGATTGCTGGATCATATGGTACTTCTGTTTCTAGCTTTTTAAAGAAGTGCCAAATCAATTTCCAAAGTGGTTGTACCATTTTACATTCCCACCAGCAGTGTATTAGTGTTTCAGTCTCTCCACAGCCTCCCTAACATATATTATTTTGTGTTATTTGGATTAATGCCAGCCTTGTTGGAGTGAGATGATATCTCACTGTAGTTTTGATTTGCACTTTTCTATTGGATAATGATCGTGAGCATTTCCTCATGTATCTGTTGCTGCCTGAATGTCTTTTTTGGTGAAGTGTCTGTTCACCTCCTCTTCCCATTTTTAATTGGGTTATTTGTCTTCTTGTTGTCAAAGTTTTGCAGTATCTTGTAGGTTTTTGAGATTAGACCCTGATCAGATATGTCATAGACAAATTTTTTTTCTCAGTCCGTAAGTCATCTTTTCACTCTTTTGGTGGAGTCTTTTGATGAGCTTAAGTGTCTGATTTTTAGGAACTTGCAGTTATCTAGTTTCTCTTCTGGGCTTTATGCATTTTTAGTTATGTTTTGTATTCTGTTTATGGCGTGTATTAGGGCTCCTAGCATTGTCTCTCTTTTTTCTTCCATGATATTTTTTGTTTTAGGTTTTATTTTTAGGTTTTGATCCACTAGTTTTTGTGCATGGTGTGAGGTTTGGGTCTTATTTCATTTTTTTTTTACAGATGGACATTCAGTTATGTCACTATCATTTGTTAAAGAAATTGTCTTTTCCCTATTTAACACACTTTGGGCTTTTCTCAAATATCAGCTACTCATAAAGTAGATGAATATATGTCTGGATTCTCAATTCTGTTCCATTGGCCGATGTATCCGTTCTTGTACCATTATCTGGCTGTTTTGATCACCATGACAGTATAATATTTTCTAAAATCAGGTAGTGTGAGGCCTCCCACTTTTTTCTTCTTAATCAGTAATGCTTTACTTATCCAGGGCCTCGTCCCTTTCCATATGAAGTTGGTGATTTGTTTCTCCAACTCATTAAAAAATGTCACTGGAATTTGGGTCGGGATTGCATTGTATCTGTAGATTGCTTTGGGTAGAAGAGACATTTTCACAATGTTGAATCTTCCTATCCATTAGCAAGGTATGTTTTTCCACTGATATAGGTCTCTTTTGGTTTAGTGCAGTAGTGTCTTGTAGTTTTCTTTGTATAGGTCTTTTATATCTCTGGTTAGATTTATTCCTAAGTATTTTATCTTCTGGGGGCTATTGTAAATAGTACTGATTTGGCAATTTCTTCTTTGACACTCTATTTTGTAGAGGGATCCAACTGATTTTTGTATGTTTATCTTGTACTCTGATAATTTGCTGAACTCTTCTATTAGTTCCAGTAGTTTTCCTGTGAATTCTTTGGGGTTTTCTGTGTATAATATCACATCATCTGCAAATAGAGGTATTTTCACTTCTTCCTTGCCAGTTTGGTTACCCGTTATTTCTTTTTCTAGCCTATTTGGTCTGGCTAGGACCTCTGGTACAATGTTGAATAAAAATGGTGATAAAGATCATCTTTTTTGTTCCCACTCTCAAGGGGAATGTTTTCGGACTCTCTCCATTTAGAATGATGTTGGCTTTGTATAAATGCCCTTTATTATGTTGAGGAATTTCCATTCTATTTCTATTTTGCTGAGAGTTTTTATCATGAATGGATGTTGGAATTTGTCAAATCCCTTTTCTACAATAATTGATTAGATAATGTGGTTCTTGTCTTTTGTTTTGTTTTTGTGATGGATTGCATTGATGGTTTCTCTAATGTTGAACCATCCTGCATAGCTGGCATGAATCCCCCTTGGTCATGGTGAATTATATTTTTGATATGTTTTTGAATTCTATTTGCTGGAATTTTGTTGAGGATTTTTGTGTCCATGTTCATGAGGGATACTGGTTTATAATTTACTTTTTTGTGGTATCTTTACATGGTTTTGGAAACCCTGATGACACGGTGGTTAAGTGTTATGGCTGCTAACCAAGAGGTCAGCAGTTTGAATCCCCCAACTGCTCCTTGAAAATTCTGTGGGGCAGTCCTACTCCGTCCTATAGAGTGTCTATGACAGGATCAACTTGAAGCAAAGGGCTATGGATTACATGGTTTTGGTATAAGGGTTATGCTGTCTTCATAGAATGAGTTTGGGAATATTCCATTCTTTTCTATGCTCTGAAATACCTGTAGTAGTAGTGGTGTTAACTCTTCTCTGAAAGTTTGGTTGAATTCTGTAGTGAAGCCAATGGGGCCAGGGCTTTTTTTGTTGGGACTTTTTTAGTTCTCTTTTCAATCTCTTCTTTTGCTATATGTTTACATAGTTGTTCTCCCTCTGTTTGTGTTTGCTTCTGTAGGAAGTGTGTTTCTAGAAATTTGTCCATATCCTCTAGGTTTTCAAATTTGTTGGCGTACAATTTTTCTTAGTATTTTGTTGTGATTCTTTTAATTTCAGTTGCATCTGCTTTGACATCGCCCATCTCATTTCTTATTTGTTTTATTTGCTTCCTCTCCTGTTTTTCTTTTGTTAGTTTGGCAAATGGTTATCAATTTTGTTGATTTTTTTAAAGAACCAGCTTTTGGTCTTGTTAACTCTTTCAATTTTTTTTTTCTGCTCTCTATTTCATTTAATTCTTTCTAATTTTTATTAGTTGCTTTCTTCTTGTGCCTTAGGGCTTCTTTTGCTGCTCTCTTTCTATTTGTTCGCATTTTCGGGATAATTCTTTGATTATGGCCCTTTCTTCTTTTTGGATGTGTGCATTTCTTGCTATAAATTGACCTCTGAACACTGCTTTTGCTGAGTCTCAAAGTTTCTGGTAGGGTGTTTTCATTTTCATTTGATTCCGTGAATTTCTTTATTTCGTCCTTGATTTCTTCTATAACCAGTAACTTTTGATCAATGAGTTGTTCAGTTTCCATGTATTTGCTTTTTTTCTTGCTTTTTCTGTTATTGATCTCTATTTTCATGGCTTTATGGGTCTGGGGATAGTCAGAAAAGATGCCTTGTAATATTCTGTGCTTAGGATTCTGTTAATGCTTGCTTTGTGGCCTAATATGTGGTCTATTCTGGAGAATGTGAGTTGAAAAAGAAAGTATACTTGTCCGCTGTTTGGTGGAGTGTTCTGTAAATGTCTATGAGATCAAGTTGGTTGATTGCAGCATTTAGATCTTCCATGTCTTTATTGAGCTTCTTTCTGGATGTTCTGTCCTTCACCGAAAGTGGTGTGTTGAAGTCTCCTACTATTATTGTGGAGTTGTCTATTTCTGTTTTCAATGCTGTTAGAGTTTGTTTTATGTCTTTTGGATCCCTGTCATTGGGTATGTAAATATTTATTATGGTTATGTCTTCCTGGTGTACTGATCCTTTAATCTTTATATAGTGTCCTTCCTTATCCTTTGTGGTGGATTTTACTTTAAAGTCTGTTTTGTCAGAAATTAATATCAGCACTCCTCTTTTTTGATTTTTGTTTGCTTGATATATTTTTTCCATCCTTTGAGTTTTTGTTTGTTTGTGTCTTTAAGTCTAAGTTGTGTCTTTTGTAGGCAGCATATAGACGGATCATGTTTTTTTAATCCTTTCTGCCACTCTCTGTCTCTTTATTGGTGCATTTAGTCCATTTACATTTAGCATAATTATTGATTGGTATGAATTTAGTGGGAAACCCTGGTGGTGTAGTGGTTAAGTGCTACAGCTGCTAACCAAAAGTTCAGCAGTTTGAATCCACCAGACGCTCCTTGGAAACTCTATGGAGCAGTTCTACTCTGTACTGTAGGGTTACTGTGAGTTGTAACTGACTTGACAGCAGTGAGTTTGGTTTTTGGTTTTATGAGTTTAGTGCTTTCATTTTGATGTCTTTGTGTGTGTGTGTGTGTGTGTGTGTGTGTTGTTGACAGTTTCCTTGTTCCACTTAATTTTCTGTGCCGAGTAATTTTTCTTCATGTATTTTCTTTTCATCTTTTTAATTGTTGATTTTGTATTTGCTGAGTCTTTATGTTTTTTTTTGTTTGTTTTTTATTTTGATGTGTAGGATTGTTAGTTTTCTTTGTGGTTACCTTCATATCTACTAGCATTTTTCTAAGTTTAAGCCAATCTTTTGTTTCTTTATACAACCTTGACTTTTTCTCTGTATGAAAGATCTATGATTACATTACTTAGTCCCTCTTTTTGGTTTAATGCTGTCATCTTTTACATATTGATGTCTCTGTTTCCCTATTTTCAGTGTTTTAGCTTTGATTTATTTTTGTGACTTCCCTATCTGGGCTGATATCTAGTTGTTCTGTCCTGTGTTCTAGTCTTGGTTGTTATCTGATGTTTCTGGTTTTCTAAACAGAGGACTCCCTTTAGTATTTCTTGTAATTTCAGTTTGGTTTTTACAAATTCCCTAAACTTCTGAAATTGCCCTGATTTCACCATCATAGTTGAGAGACAGTTTTACCTGATACACTCTTGGCTGGCAATTTTGTTTTCCTTCAAGGCTTTATATATGTCATCCCATTGCCTTCTTGCCTGCATGTTTTTTGGTGAGCAGCCAGAATTTAGTCTTATTGGCTTTCCTTTGTAGATGGCTTTTCATTTATCCCTAGCTGCTCTTAAAATTCTCTCTTTATAGTTTTGGCAAGTTTGATTATAATATGTCTTAATGACTTTCTTTTGGGATCTATGTTGCGTGGGGTTCTATGAACTTCTTGGATAAATACTTTCTCATCTTTCAAGATATCAGGGAAGTTTTCTGCCAACACATCTATGGTGATTCTCTCTGTATTTTCTCTCCCTCCCATTCTGGCACTACAGTCACTTGTAGGTTATCCCTCTGGATTGAGTCCCACATAATTCTTAGGGTTTCTTCATTATTTTTAAATTCTTTTTTCTGATTCTTCCTCAAATAAGCTGGTGTCACGTACTTTATCTTCAGTCTCGTTAATTCTGATTTTAATTGCCTTTATCTCCTTCTGTGACTTTTTATTAAGTTGTCTAATTCTGAAATTTTATTGTTAATCGTTTGGATTTCTGCTTGCTCTCTCTCTATTGATTGTTGTAGCCTGTTAAATTTGTCCTTATGCTCTTGTATAACCTTCTTAAGTCCCTCAATTGCTTTGTCTGTGTGTTCTATGGCTTGTTCTGAGTTTTGCCTGATCTCCTTCCTGATCTTTTGAAGAGTTCTATAAATTAATCTTTTGAATTCTACCTCCTGTAATGCCAAGATATTCTCTTCCTCTGGAAGGTTTCTCAATTATTTGTTTTGGTGGCTTGATGAAGCCATCTTGTTTTTCTTCTTTATGTGATTTGATATTGACTGTTGTCTCCGAGCCATTCAGATATTATTATATTTATTTGTTTTATGTTTGCTTACTGTGTCATAACTTCTTTTTTTGTTTATTTTTTATATGCCCAAATAGGCTAGTCATGTGAGCTAGTTTGATTATTGGTGTCTTGAAGCTCTCATGTCCTGTCATCAGAGCTGTTACTATGTATGTGAACCCAGGAATCTGTTCTCTTTTCTTGTGTGGATTCAGCCCAGGTGTCCAGGACATCAGTCACTGAGTATGTGGTGCAGGCTGTCACCTATAATCCAAGACTGGCAGGAGTGATTGGAATAGGCACAATTATCTGGCTGCAGTAGGGAGTCATGTGCTGAACAAGCTAGGTGGTTGACAGCTGTCCCTGAGTGTCTGGGTAGAAGGTATATCCCTGTTCCCTAGAGCACATAAGTGGGTGGATTTCGAAGACGGATTTGGGGCACCCAATGCTATTGGTTGTAGGGACAGGAAGGTACCACTTATTGTTGGGCTTCTGTTGTGGCTAGGTGAAGTGGGTGAAACCACCAGTCCTCAGGCCCCTGATATGGGTAGGTGAGGACCCTGCTGAAGGGGCAAGGTGGTGTCAAATGTCATGAATCTGCCACTTCCCCTTATAGCTGATGCAGTTGAAAGTAGGCTTCAGGTACATAGCTTGTTGTACTGTGCTAATGAAGACCTATACTGTTGTTGAAATGGGCCCACACAGGTCCATGTAGGGGTAAAAAGCCAAAAACCAAAATCCACAGTCACCTTATTCTTGTGCCTAGGCAAAGAGGCTATGTTCCTGGTTTACAGAAGCTCACAGAGTATTTTTTCCTATTCGTTAATTTGTTCTCTCTCCAAAGCTGGGAAAATGGCTCTGAGTGCCCGACAGGTCCTACTTCCAGCCCAGAGGGTAAGGCAATCACTAAAGTCAGACTGGGACCTGAAGCAGAGCAAGGAGGGGCCAGGTAAATGGGAGAGAGTACTTCCAAAATAGAGAGAGGAATGTTTTTTTATCCACGTGGTAGGTTAGACACTTGCACTTACCTTTTGCTGATTGAGTGCTGGTTCTTTCTGTTTCTGGAGGTTTTATCAGACTCTCCGTCACTCAGTCTCTCCTGATGTGGAAAACGTGTCCCCAGTGCCACTGATTGCCTCACCCCTCATGCGCCTACCAATTCCGCCTGCAGGGTGCCGGTGCCAGCCATGTCAGTTCTGGTAACTCCTCACTGCTTCTGAGAGTCTCTCCCTTCACCTGCCACTCAGTCCAATTCCTCAATTTTGTCTTTGATGTTCAGGGCTCCTAGATTGTCATATAAAATTAATTCGCTTGTTTTTTTGGGTCTTTGGAAGCATCTGACTACTCAGCCATCTTGGTCCTGTTTATTCCTGCCTTTTTTATTGACCCACTCTCAAATTCAGTTTCTGTGGCAGCAGGACAGCTGTTTCAAAGAAAGTCTGTTATCATTGTTGCTGCTGTTGTTTTAAGGATAGAAAACCTATTGTTGGTTATCTCCCACTAGAAAGTAAATTTCATACAGTCAGGAACTACGATGGCCATATATATTTTTTCACAGTCAACCAGGTTGATAACTGGAATGGAGCAGATATTCCTCAGAGTGTTTTTTGGAATAAATGAATGGATGGATAGATGCTTGAATATCTCATTTATAATTGAATATGAAGCTGTCTTTTAGAACTCGCCATTTGCACCTATTTATGTAGTCAAGGTATATTGCTAAATGGGAATCTATATTTTGCAATGGAGTGTGTTTGTTTAATTTGCCTGAATGGGCTCATAGAAATGACCTGTGAAAGGAAAGGAAAATATAAAGAAGATTTAAGGGTTTTAAAAAGACTCAAGTCTTACTGAGTCCATAGAGTTGTCTATACCTGCATTTCCAGGAAGATATAAAGCCGAGAATAGAACAAACTGAAAATAAATATTATGTTATATATATTAACCCAAAAACCCAGTGCCCTTGAGTCGATTCCAACTCATAGCAACCCTATAGGATGGAGTAGAACTGCCCCATAGAGTTTCCAAGGAGCGCCTGGTGGATTCGAACTGCTGATCCTTTGGTTAGCAGCTGTAGTACTTAACCACTACACCACCTGGGTTTCCGTTATATATATTATGTTATGACTTAGTTGATAGAAGTAAGGGAGGCTATACTTTATTATTACTCAACTGTGAGCCCTAAGACGATTCTGGGGGCTATACTGAAACTTTTGTAGGGAGACTTGCCATGATCTTTTAGCAAAAGAGTTACACAAACATACACATATACACACACGTGCATAGTTTATCAAGGATGTTTTATAGAAAGGTTAGGAGTAGAGGTGTTTTGTTTAACATGCTTACTAAACTGTTTGCATCAGTGTCTAAAGATAAGCAGCAGGAATGGAAAACATCAGAAAGGAGAAATCATTGAAATAACAATAGCTAACTACTAAATAGAGTGGTAACTAAGGTAACTAAGGTTGATCAGTGGAAGTTGCCTTAGGTGGCCACCACTAAGGAAGGAAAAATAATGAATCTCAGTAGAGTGAAATGATTGGTACATTAAACCCATTGCCGTGGTGTCAAGTCCAACTTACAGCGATTGGTGCATTAGATCAACTAATTTGGTAGGGAAAGTGTGCTTGCACTTCTTTATTTTCTTTGGTTTTATATTTTGATATACAACTTAAGATGGAAAAAAAAAAGTAATGTGCCTCCGAAAAGAGTTAGAGATGAATAAACTACTAGTTTATTGAATTTTTCATACACTTGGCTCCAGAAGCAATGTTAGAATCAGGTTAAGACCCGACCCGTAAATTTCAGATACCTTCAAGAGTCTGTAGGGATTCTTCATAGAAACTTTATAAAGACAAAAAAAAAAAATCATTTTTAAAGAAAACTATCAGGAATTACATGGAATTAGTTTTACAGAAAGAATGACAAAAGTTATTATCAGATTTCTAAAAGTGGAGATAATGGCAAAAAACTACATGGCATTCCAGGAAAGCCAATGACTTTGCAGAGGATAAAAGGAATTTTAGATTCTTCCCATTCACTGCCTTGTGATCTTCAGCCACTGCCCTGTGATCTTCAGCAAATGGAACTGAGATATTAAGAATCATATACATAACATGTAAAGTGTCACAATTTAGACACATGACTTTGGATTATTTTCTATTTTGAAAGGATTATATATGGAAAATAATCTATATATGATATAGATAAGATTACAAAACCTACAAATCAAATATACTGAAATGGTTTGAATACTCTAATTTGTGAGATGATGAATTGCTAGTAGTTTAGCTTACTTATAAGAAAGAGTTTATTGAGTCTGGAGAGAGAGGTCACAAACCCAAAACAGTAATTCTGAGTGATAAACTTCCAGTTATCTACTGAAATAAATACTGGCAATTTCACAGTAGAGTGCTGCATCCTTGGTGATTACTACTGGGATTACTTCCAGACCATTTCTTGAGAGGGAAAAAATGATACTTCAAGCTGCAGCAGATGACTGATTGCTCAACACTTACCCACTCACTGCCGTCGAGTCGATTCTGACTCATAGTGACCCTATAGGAGAGAGTAGAGCTGCCCCGTAGAGTTTCCAAGGAGCGCCTGGAGGATTCGAACTGCCGACCTTTTTTAGTAGCCGTAGCACTTAACCACTATGCCACCAGGATTCCCTGCTCAATACTTAGCCAGGGACTAGCTGGCTACATAGCCATTTCCAATTATCTCCTCTTAAAATCTATTGGAATAGAAAGAGTAGAGAATTTGCTGGCAATTCCCTTTTAGGTTTCCTGCTGATACCTTTAGTGAAAAAAAAAAAAAAAACATGGAGGAAAGTTCAAGTACTCAGATTCCAGGTATAAAAAAAAGTATACACATACTTTCCTTAGGTAGGTTAGTCTAGGAGAAGAATTTCATGAGTTTAAGAAGACATGGTGTCGGTAAAGTGGAACGCAGATCAGTTTATTCTTCAACAGGTACAAACTCTACATCTTGCAAATCTGTGTCTTTCGTCTTCACCAAAGGTCATTGGCTTTCCTGGAATGCTGTGTGGTTTTTGCTATCATCTCTACTTTTAAAAGTCTGATAATGATTTTGTTATTCTGTCTGTAAAACTAAAAAAGGTATATTAATACAAATTGCATTTGCATTTAATGACTGAAAGTTCAAATACCATAAGATATCTTTATTTGATGCAGCGTAGATAATCACATTGAATGAAGTTTAAAAGTTGCAAGATGCCAATTTCAATAGCATCAATAAATTAGAAGGAGAAACAGGTCTGTAGTTGACTCTTAATTCTCTAAGCAACAGAGCTGAGGGCCACTTCTATCCCTAACCAGAAGCCAACAAGCTCAATGTAGATTGATTATTAATGAAATGATTGCACTTGCGCCTCATTGGGAGTAGAAAAAGAAAATTAATAGGAGACTTGTCTTTCAATTGGCTTAATATAAGTACATTTGTTTTTGTTGTTGCAGTTCGTTTGCCTTAAATTAGAATTTGGAAATGGAGTCTGCTTCATCCGTAAGTAGTTGTTATGCATAAATATTGACTAGTGATATGAGTGTCCGTGTACTCATCGATGGAATTTTCGAAAAGATTCCTACTCAGCTTGATCACTGGCTAGTGATATTCATCTAGATTCTTGACAAAACAATGCATGGGATTATTTAATTCACTTTACAAATTACCTATGAGGCAAAACTGCTTCATGCCCATTTGTTCCTGTTTTACTCTTTAATTTCCTTCCCAGTCAAAAATCCTTTCTGGTTTTGCTTTGGCCCCTAACTTACTCAATTTCTTGTGGCTACACTGAAGGCAAAGGAGCCCTGGTGGCACAGTGGTTAAGCTCTTAGCTGCAAATCAAATGTCCGCTTCCGGTCCACTTGCTGCTCCAAGGGATAAAGATGTGGCAGTCTGCTTCCATAAAGATCACAACCTTGGAAACCTTATAAGGACATTTCTACTGTGTCCTATAGGGTCTCTATGAGTTGGAATCAACTTGATGGCAACAGGTTTGGTTTTATGCTGAAGGTATACTGCTGTGTAGCTTTTCTTTTCTCATTACGATTTTTTCTTGGTCTTTATATCAGAGTAAAGCAGGCTTTAAAAAATGAAATAATAAATGTTTTCTCCTACTCTATTTTCTAGAAGAGTTTATGAAGGATTGGTGTTAATTATTCTTAAAGGTTTGAAAGAATTTACTAAAGAAACTCTGGATCTGGGATTTTCTTTGCGGTTGGGGCTTTGTTTTTATTCCTAATTCAACCCCTTTGGTTGTTATAGATCTATATGGATCTTTATTTCTTCTTGAGTCAGTTTCAACAGTTTGTGTCTTTCTAAGAACTTGTGCATTTCATATACCTCATCTAATGTGTTAGTATACAGCTGTTAATGGTATTCCCTTTTAATTCTATTTGTTTCTGTAAGGTCAGTACTGATGTTTCCAATTTTATTTCTTGATTCAGTAATTTGAATCTTCTCTTGTTTTTTTCTTTTCAGTCTATCTAAATGTATGTTAACTTTGATGACCTTTTCAAGGAATCAACTTTCATTTTATTGATTTTTTTCTATTTTGTTATTATTATTAGTTTTCTGTCATTTATTTCCTTCCTTCTGCTAGCTTTCGGTTTTGCTCTTTCTTGTCTAGTTTCTTAAAGTGGAGGATTAAGCTACTGATTTGAGATCTTTCTTTTGTTTTAACACAGGCTTTTAGAGCCATACACTTCCTTCAACACACTGCTCAAGCTAAATCCCATAAGTTTTGGTACACTGTGTTTTCATTTTTATTTACCTGAATGTATTTTCTGGTTTCCTTTATTATTTCTTTTTTGACCCATTGTTTATTGTTTAATTTCCATATATGAGTGAATTTTACATATTTCATTCTGTTAATATATAGAAATTAGTTCCATTGTGGCTGGAGAACATAGTTTATATGATTAGAATAATTTCAAGTATACTGAAGCTTTTTCGATGGCCGAAGAGAGTTTATTCTGGAGAACGTTTCAAGTGCTTAAGAAGAATGTATATACTGCTATCCTTAGGTATAATGTTCAAACGATGCCTGTCCTACTTTGCTTACAATGTTATTCAATTCCACTACTTCCTTGATACTCTACCTAGTTGTCTCATAGGTCCATTATTGAAAGTGGAGTCTCTAAATATTACTATTTAATTGTGTATTTCTCCCTTTAAGTCTGACAGTTTGCTTCAAATAATTTGGGGCTCTGTTGTTAGGGACATATAAAGTTATAATTTTTGTAACTTCCTGATAAATTGACTTTTTTATAATTATAAAATCTCATTGTCTCTAGTAAAAATTTCTGTCTTAAAGCCTATTTTTTTCTAATATTAGTATAGCACTACAGCTTTCTTTCCTTATTGTTTGTTTGATATATCTGTTTCCACCCTTTCCCTTGTTCCTTTTGCTATGCTTTTTAGGTTGTTTTCTTAAGAAATAAAATTAACATCTAAACTTAAAATAATTTAGTTCAGATTAATACTAACTTAATTTTAATACTATACAAAAACTCTACTCCAATATATAGCTCAATTCCAGCCTCCTTTTTTTTTTGTTAATATTTTCATCTAAATTACATCCTTATTATCCTCATCAAAACACTTTCATAATCACTGCTTTATGTATTTGCATAGGAGAAGAAAATGCTTACAAACAAAATATATGTTAATGTGCTCTATTTACCTATGTAGTTACTTTTACTGGTGTTCTTTATTTCTTTATGTAGATTCAAGTAACTGTCTGATGTTCTTCATTTCAGCCTCAAGGACACTCTTTAGTATTTTGGGTAGAACAAGTCTTCTAGCCACAAAAATCTCTCTCTTTCTTTTTTCTAATAATTGAAAAATGTCTTAATTTCTGCTTCAATTTTGAGGGATAGTTTTGCTGGACTTGGAAATCTTAGTTAAGATTATTATCTTTTTTTTTTAATAAGCTCTTTGAATATGTTATTCCACTAACTTTTGGTCTCCATAGTTTTAGTTGAGAAGATAGTTGTTAATCTTATTGAGGACCACTTGTACCTGATGAGTTATTTTGCTCTTTCTGCTTTTAAGATTCACTCTTTTTGTTTGGCTTCTGGAAGTTTGATTTTTTTTTTTTAAGTGCTTCTTGGATACCTATAGATGAATGTGATTTCAGACATATATATATGTATATATATATATATATATATCTCAAATTTGGATACTGCTGGGCTATTAGTTCTTCAAATATTCTTTCAGTCACTTTTACTCTCTCTACTACTCAGATTCCCATTATGCATATGTCAGGTGTGTTTTACGATGTCTCACAAGTCTCTGATGCTCTGTTGATTTTTCTTCATTATTTTTTTATTTGTGTGTTTCTTGGATTAGAAAATTTTAATTGACTTATCTTCAAGTTTGCTAATTCTTTCTTTTGCCACCAAAAATCAACTGCTGAGACTCTCTAGCAATATTTTGGTTCAGTTATTGTACAATTCAACTCCAGAATTTCTATTTGGTTCTTTTCTGTAATATCTGTCTTTTTATTGAGAATTTTTTATTCGATGAAACCTTGTCTTCCTGCTTTCCTTTAGTTCTTAAGTCGTGGTTTCCTATAGTTCTTTGAACATATTTATAGTAGATATATATTGAAAATTTTAACCTCATTTAACTTCAATATTTCCAATTCCATTAGAAGAAAAGAGGTTTCATTCAATTTCTCTCCCTTTTTATATTTGCCTCCCATCTTTGATAACTACCCTTAATGTAAATATATTTACTTATTTGATCATATCCTCCTGTTTGTAACCAATTTTTCATTGCCATTACCTCCACCTTTCCATGCCAAATTCCCCTTTATTCAGCTTAGGCTCTTACACTTATGCAAGACTGCACCCTCATTCCTACCCCTACCGCGTGGGTGCTTTCCTTACCCAGTCAAGCTCCAACACCCTGAGCTAGGCCACTATTCCCACAGGTGCCTTCTCACCTGCACCGACTTTGAAATACTCACTAGAAGTCCTCCTTATCCCTTGTGTCTCTGGCACCCTGTGCTGAACTGCATCTTCTCCCCTTTGAAGATGTCTTTTCACTCATTTGAGCACTGGTACTCCGCACTTTACCACCACCCACACTGATACCTTCTTCACCCTACACGCTCTCTGATACAGTATACCCAGCTGTCCTCAGCAGGTATACCTTCCTTTTTTTTTTTTAATTAACTTTTATTGAGCTTCAAGTGAACATTTACAAATCAAGTCAAACTGTCACATATAAGTTTATATACACCTTACTCCGTACTCCCACTTGCTCTCCCCCTAATGAATCAGCCCTTTCAGTCTCTCCTTTCGTGACAATTTTGCCAGCTTCCAACTCTCTCTATCCTCCCATCCCCCCTCAGACAGGAGATGCAAACACAGTCTCAAGTGTCCACCTGACACAAATAGCTCACTCTTCATCAGCATCTCTCTCCTACCCACTGTCCAGTCCCTTTCATGTCTGATGAGTTGTCTTTGGGAATGGTTCCTGTCCTGGGCCTACAGAAGGTTTGGGGACCATGACCGCCAGGATTCCTCTAGTCTCTGTCAAACCATTAAGTATGGTCTTTTTGTGAGAATTTGGGTTCTGCATCCCACTGATCTCCTGCTCCCTCAGGAGTTCTCTGTTGTGCTCCCTGTCAGGGCAGTCATCGATTGTGGCCGGGCACCAACTAGTTCTTCTGGTCTCAGGATGATGTAGGTCTCTGGTTCATGTGGTCCTTTCTGTCTCTTGGGCTCTTAGTTATCATGTGACCTTGGTGTTCGTCATTCTCCTTTGCTGCAGGTGGGTTGAGACCAATTAATGCATCTTAGATGGCCGCTTGTTAGCATTTAAGACCCCAGACGCCACATTTCAAAGTGGGATGCAGAATGTTTTCATACTAGAATTATTTTGCCAATTGACTTAGAAGTCCCCTTAAACCATGGTCCCCAAACCCCCGCCCTTGCTCTGCTGACCTTGGAAGCATTCAGTTTATCCTGGAAACTTCTTTGCTTTTGGTCCAGTCCCTTTGAGCTGACCTTCCATGTATTGAGTATTGTCCTTCCCTTCACCTAAAGCAGTTCTTATCTACTAACTAATCGGTAAAAAACCCTCTCCCACCCTCCGTCCCTTCCCGCCTCATAACCACAAAAGTATGTGTTCTCGGTTTATACTATTTCTCAAGATCTTATAATAGTGGTCTTATACAATATTTGTCCTTTTGCCTCTGACTAATTTCGCTCAGCATAATGCCTTCCAGGTTCCTCCATGTTATGAAATGTTTCACAGATTCGTCACTGTTCTTTATCGATGCGTAGTATTCCATTGCGTGAATATACCACAATTTATTTATCCATTCATCCGTTGGTGGACACCTTGGTTGCTTCCAGCTTTTTGCTATTGTAAACAGAGCTGCAATAAACATGGGTGTGCGTGTATCTGTTTGTGTGAAGGCTCCTATTTCTCTAGGGTATATTCCGAGGAGTGGGATTTCTGGGTTGTATGGTAGTTCTATTTCCAACTGTTTAAGGTAACGCCAGATAGATTTCCAAAGTGGTTGTGCCATTTTACATTCCCACCAGCAGTGTATAAGAGTTCCAATCTCTCCGCAGCCTCTCCAACATTTATTATTTTGTGTTTTTTGGATTAATGCCAGCCTTGTTGGAGTGAGATGGAATCTCATCGTAGTTTTAATCTGCATTTCTCTAATGGCTAATGATCGAGAGCATTTTCTCATGTATCTGTTAGCTGCCTGAATATCTTCTTTAGTGAAGTGTGTGTTCATATCCTTTGCCCACTTCTTGATTGGGTTGTTTGTCTTTTTGTGGTTGAATTTTGACAGAATCGTATAGATTTTAGAGATCAGGCTCTGGTTGGAGATGTCATAGCTGAAAATTCTTTCCCAGTCTGTAGGTGGTCTTTTTACTCTTTTGGTGAAGTCTTTAGATGAGCATAGGTGTTTGATTTTTAGGAGCTCCCAGTTATCTGGTTTCTCTTCGTCATTTTTGGTAATATTGTGTATTCTGTTTATGCCTTGTATTAGGGCTCCTAAGGTTGTCCCTATTTTTTCTTCCATGATCTTTATTGTTTTAGTCTTTATGTTTAGGTCTTTGATCCACTTGGAGTTAGTTTTTGTGCATGGTGTGAGGTATGGGTCCTGTTTCATTGTTTTGCAAACGGATATCCAGTTATGCCAGCACCATTTGTTAAAAAGACTATCTTTTCCCCAATTAACTGACACTGGGCCTTTGTCAAATATCAGCTGCTCATATGTGGATGGATTTATATCTGGGTTCTCAATTCTGTTCCATTGGTCTATGTGTCTGTTGTTGTACCAGTACCAGGCTGTTCTGACTACTGTGGCTATATAATATATACCTTCCTTTTATCATTCAGTCCCCAATATCCTGAGCATATTTGCCCTCTATGCAAATTCATTTCTAAGATGCTTGCTAGTCTTACCTTGCGCAAACCTACATAATGATTTTTAATGAACTGATCAGGACGCAAAAGTAAGGAAGTGGGAAGAGGAAGAAACCATTTAGAAATTTTACCTTATGTTTTTCTGAAATATATATTATATCTCAAAAGTATTAATAAAAATAATTTACCTAGTAAAACAAGTACATATACATTTTTGCTACTCTGCTTTTTTAAAATAATGCAGTTTTTTTTTTTTTTTAATTGCTGTAACTAAAATCTTTGGCCAACTACTACGTTTTTGTTTATATTATATAGTTCTTAGCTTCAGGCAGTTATTAAAGAGAGAAGGCTGACAAGGTCAGTGACTTCAGATTTTCTAGCTGAATTTATAAAAATATATTTTCGTATAACTCAAATGACTCCAATTCAAGAATAACTAATAAGGAGATACAGAAGCAGCTCCCACATACTAGCTGAATATGTACGGATTTTTACTGGTTTAAGTGTAAAATGTGAATATTTTCTATACAGATTTTACAATTCTATTAAAGCCTTAGAAATTATGCACAATTAAACAAAACTCAGCATAATGTAACCAATCATTTGCAACAATCCCGATATTCTATATAAAGACATTATAATGTACTTAGATATGTATATTGTTATATGTGATATATATGTATTTAGGTGGCTCTTTCATATGTAGTTAACCATGTGTGAATCTTTTTTATGTGTATTATTTGTTATTATGCATGTATTTTTCAGAAGTATTTATATTAGATTTAGAAATGAGGCTTGAAAGCTAGGTCTTTTACTTGGGAAACCAAAGAGTTGTTTATTTTTGTTTCTGGCATTGTCTTGCAAAAAGAAAATAAGTTTCAGTATTTCAAATCCTTCTAACTTCAAGCCGAATATACAGAAAGATATGAAGAAAACAAGAGGGTAGATGAAAACCCAGTACCAAGATTTAAGAAGAAAGATTTTCATTATTTATTTAATTTACTTTTAACTGACCAAGGTAAAGAATGTTAAAGTTTAGGTAATGAATGTGTTCTGGTATCATCATTCTTAACAAAAGGGGGTAAAGAAGAAAAAAAAGGATGCTGTTAATTGCTGATAATTATCACATTAACCTATGAATGCTTTGTTGTGAATGAGGGAAGTTTAAGAATTTTGGCAGGAGTTGGGGGAGGCTAATAGGATAATGAATTAGCCCCTATATTTTGTCATTGAATTTATGTCCAAATGAAGCTTTAAAAATAAGCAAGGTAAGTTCAGAAGCAAAAACAGAGGAATTGTATTCCAAAAGCCATAATTGCAGCAAAATCAATTAGACGATTTTTCTTGACCGCATTTGAAGCTTTGACATCACACATTCCGTTTATTTGCTTCTGGCCTAATAATCCTCTGCATGCTGGGAAAAATCTTTGTTCTCTGATAGAAGTAATAAAGCTGTCTGCACGGTTCCCTCTTGTGAGACATGGAGTGTTCCGATTTTATTTAATCTATTGGTGTGCAGCCTTTTCAAAGTAAACATTTCACACACACTGAACAGAGAAAGACATGCAAGGGGCTGGCCCGAGAAGTGTAAAAATTAAAAAGTACCCTGTGAAGAAATAATGATGGCTCTCTAAAAAATTAAATAAATAAGAATCCCGGGTCAAGCGGGCCTTGACTCTCATTGCTCCCAATTGTGGAGTGCTGCATATTCTCCCAGCCCCCCTGTTCCATTCAGTTGTTCCTGTTGAATAGAAAGCATGGAGAAAATGAAGAGATCTAAATGCCAGCAGGAGATGAGCTGCATTCTTCTAGGCATGTCCTGAGCCTAGTCACCCAGAACAACTTGTGATCCCTAGACAAAGCCGTTCACAGCAGGTGGCCATATCAAGAAATTTTCCTCCTGGAATTAGATATTATCCCAGGAATCACAAGTGAGTCAAACATAATGCCCCATCCTGCTGGGTCAAGTAGGATTCCATTTCAATTTCTTTACACAACGATGCGTTTCATCTTGTCTACGTACAATGACAGTGCTCAGGCATGAAATAAATTGAAGTGCCTGAAAGGCAGAATTATCCCTTGAACCTGCAGCATTCCCAACCCCAAAAACATACATTGTCAAGTGAGTGTCAGATAAGCAGGGTCTTCAGCAAGTGTTTGTGCTGCTTGGCTTCCTTTAATCACACTCCCTTTTGTAAAAGGGATTTTCGAGGGGAAAAGATAAATCATTGCTGAGGAAAAAGGTCATTTTAAAAAGGCTTAAGAGGTTCATTTTGTGTGGCTTTCCAAGGTGAAACAGGTAATTCAGAGTAGTGAAAGTCCTTTGTGATCAACTTAATTCATCCTTCATATTACCGAGAAAAAAACTATTGAAATAAGCTTAAATAAAATTTCTTTATAACAATGTTCCCACAGACAGAAAGTGATTTCTTGTTTGCTAGGATGCTATCCCAGCTTTAGCAAATGGAAGTTTAGGTTGATAGCAAGGTTTCCTTCTACTTTCTCTTCAGAAAATGTAGTGGTTTTCTGGTCTGTTAGGCAGCAACATTTCAATACCTTTATCAACAGCTTACCTCTGCCCATAGAGCATCAGGCTAGCCTCAACATGGCTGTGTAGTGAGAAAGGATATTTTTCTCCATCATCAGTTTATGCTTTCAATTTACAGACATGTATGAACATCCAAGCAATACCATTTTATCTTTATTTTATCGAGATGAAATGTTTGACTTTCTTTAGCAGTCAAAAGTCTTTCAATTTAAAAATGCATCCACTCTTAAGAATAGTTCTCTTGAATATACTTATGAAAGAGATTGATACAGATAAGTTTTGTTACAAAATAAAAAAAAAATTGGTTATCTTAAAAATTCAATACTAAAAAATTCAATACTAGCATATAGCTATTAGACCTACAAGAAAGATAAAATTAGGAAGTATACACTGTCTTAGAATTTAATGCATATTTCTTGTAAAATTTCCTTCCCAGAAAAAAAAACCCAGTGCCGTCGAGTCAATTCCAACTCATAGCAACCTTAGTGGGTTTTAATTTCTTTGGTTTAAATGTACATCTTTAGGTAATGTGGAATGTCCTTCAGAATTTAAAAATAACTGCATTTCAAGTTATTATACAAGTTTAGAACTCTTATTTTTATCTACGTAAAGAATATTCAACAGTGATCCCTGCATTCAGGCAAATTTAGATACCAACTGTTAGTTGATGATTAGAATTGCTTTCATCCAAATTGTATATATTGTTTGCATATACATTGTGGTATTAATTGTTCTAATTCTTCAAATTAGCTACAGCTAGAAAAAGCCAGACAGCTATATGCACACATCTTTGCCCAGTGACCACGCAAATTTAATCACCAAAGAATGATCTAGAGATCAATACAAAGAGAAACAGTTGTTGCATGATACATACTTGGGAGACCCCATTTAAGATGATCCCATTTTTTGTAAAGGAAGGGTCCTATTCCTTTAGAAATTATATTCAAAGAAATGTAAATTCAAGACTAAAACTTTAAAAAGATTTTCTTGTTTGTTAACTTTCATGTTGTCTATTATTTCTTTATTCTAGTAATTTTGAAAAGATCTCCTGAAGTAGCTTAGATGTGGGCTATGAGAAGATCTTTATTTTTCTTGAGCATGTCCAGATTTCTACCACTTTGAAGAAAGACAGTATGTGCTAATGACATCTTTCTTTTTCTTTTTCCCTAAACTCTCATAACAATTTATATTTGTTTATATCAATACCTATATTCCTGATGCACTTATACTTTTCCTACAGTAATCATCTTCAATTTGTAGCTCATTTTATACAGCTTTATATACCTGATTATACCTAGTTCAATGTGTTGTATCCAAAGTTGGTTAACACCTGTTTAAATAGATTAAAAAATTAAATTTTATGTTAAAACACCAAATTTTGAAATGAACTTATAAAAATAAATAGGTGATAACTATTTTCCTTTCAAGAGGATTTTTGTTTCTAAATAGATATTTTTCTTTTTTTTTAAATTAAAGATCAATAATAATATCTTGAAATCTAGGAAATAAATTAATACCTAAAATTTTAATTCTATAGTTTTCCAGAATTCAGTTTCAAAACTCTAAGTAGACATTCGTATTAAAATTACTACTCTGGAGATAATTGTTTACGTGAGCTCTTCATTAATGTATATTACAGTTGCTGGTGAAGCTTTTCCAGGAGTAATTTCTCAAAGCACCAAAACTCTTAATTTTTTTAGTTTTCATGCTTTTGTGCAAGTCCATTCCTTATGAATATTTGTTATGGCCTTTGCCAGGATGTTCTTACTCAGCTATTCGTGAATCTTCAAAAGGAAGAGAAAGTATTTATTTTCAATATTATAATCCACAGGATGTAAGAAATGTTCTGTTCCAAATGGTGACTGTTTATGATGTTTTCCACCAGTGAAAATGGGGTTATAATAGAAGCCTTATTGGCTTTTTAACATATAAAAGCATCAGGGTTTAAGGAAAAGCTGTTTTCTTGTTTTGTTTTCTTTTAACAATTTATCTGAAGTAAACAGTGGAACATTTCTGTGTTCCTGATCCTTTGTAAAGGTTTCGGAAAACTCAATGCGTCATCTGGGCTGAGCTAGGATATGGTGCATTAACGACCACCAAATCTCAGGCACATACAGTGATTGTCCACTCACCATACCTCCGCTTATGGGACATCAGGGCTCTCTACTCAATGAAGTCCTTCCGAGCCCAGGCTGAGGCAACAGCGATGGTCTCAAATGTTGCTCATCACCATACCAGAAGGAGAAGGAGAATGTGGCAAAATGTACATGGGCTGTGAAATTTAATATCTGCAAGTGACTTGTGTCACTTCCACTCAGGTTGCACTGGCCAAAGCAAGCCATATGGCCACAATTAGCTGTAAGGGGGTAAGGAAGTGTAATCCTATTATGTACTTGAAAGGGGGAAGAAACAGAATTTGCCGTAAATAGAATTAAAGATTGCCTAAGCAATTTTTGCCATCGGTTTTCTCCAAGATATTACTTTCTCCAAGATATTAAACTGCTGATTTCTCTGACTTTTGATTCATTTAAGATACGTTAATTTAAAGCCTCCAGTCTGAAAAATTCTGGGCTTTCCCTTTGGACATACGATAACTTCTTCTCTCTAAACTAGGCTCATCTCAGAACATTCTATTCCAAGTTCCCACGTGAAAATTCTGAATCCACCATCACCTTTCTTCTTCATTTGATAACACAGGAGATATGCTTCTGAATCTTTTTAATTGGATATTTCTCTGATTAGTGGATATTGTTGCATTCAATATTTTTGCTTTATCCTTAGTATCAGGATGCTAGTTATTAACAAGATTATCATTAGTAACTAGTAAAAACACCTGTGAACACTGGAAGACAGTGAAGCATTGTACTGCACATAAAGACCCATAGTTTACTTAAACACATGCCATTGACCGACTGCCATCCAGGGTCAGAGATAAAAGGGGTGGAGGAACAGCCAGGTCCAGAGATGCATTCTAGTAATAAATTCTGAGCCCCCCCACAGCTATGTGTCCTGAAGATTATTGCTCTTATAGCATCTGTTCTCAAAACATTTCAGACCCACCATGTGAGAGACAATATCTGCCCCCAGGGATGAGAGAAAACATGTTTTTAAAAGAAGAAGAAGAAGAAGAAAGGACTGTTTGTTTTGGATGATGTTTTAGAGATGTGAAGAAAGAAAGAGGATTAGGAATACTTGGAATGTGGTATGAGAAGTGGTGTGGCCATGAACCACATGTCCAAGAGACAAAGAGATGCTATTGATCTAATGCTAGTAAGAAAAACAAGACTGAGAAAACGCAGGGGAATTATGACAATTTTTGTTTTTGAAGGAGTGCAATGATTTCTCAGTGGAAGGGTTTTATTGACAACTTGAGTTGTGATATGAGGTGAAGAACATCTGATCTTATGTAAAGACCTGAATCTCTGAGTCATAAAACAAAAGTATAAATTACCTAAACCAAACAAATAAATAAATAAGTAAAAATAAACCTTAAGAGTATGATTAAGGAAAAAGATAATGTCAAGAAATCAAGAGGATATTAGTATCAGTTTTCTGATTCTATAGTACAAAAAATTATAAGGTAGCTTAAAGGTAAAATCAAAGCAAAAAATATTTAAACTTTGTTGAAACTGTATTTGTAAACTAATGGTTTATGGCAATGGGAGGAGTCCAAGCAAAATTTGCTATTTGTCTCAGATGAATAACAACAATGAATTGTGTGCATGTGGTTTTTTTTTTGTTGTTGTTGTTTTGTTTTCCCCCATACCCAAGGACTTGGGATGTAGAGGAGAAAAATTATGCTATGTGGATAGCCTGTTTGATAAGACCAAAGTGGCATTAAGGAAGGGAACATTCTTAAGAGTTCTTGCAGAATGCAGGAATTATTATATTCTTTATTATTTTAAGATACAGAACGAGTTACTACTCTTACACTCTTATATATTTGAAACAAATATTCAGGCTAATTTTGTAACAAATTCATTTTACTTCCACTTTTAATAAAGAAAATATACATTTGATACAGGGACGTCATGAAGAAAAATAAATCATGTCCAACCAGAACATCCTGAGTAGATTTGAGAAGCAAAGTTGGGCCTAGAGGTTATAGCTGGTTTTAGCAGAATTGTTCTGAATAACTGAGGCAGGAGAAGTTGAAGAGAGGTAGTGAAGCAGAAAGAGGAGAAAACAATAGAGAGGTCAATAAGGTGGCGTGAAGCTAAGGATAATGTTGTGAAAATGATCACTAAAAAAATCCCTGGTAGTTGGTGACAAAATGGCTTTTAGATTAAATCTTATGTAATGTAAAATATTAGATTTGAAGTAATTTGAGTCTGTAAAATAAATACCCCATCTAATCCTCACACACCATTGATAAAGTTCACTACACTTATTTGCACATATTTGATGAGGGAGAGGTTTTTTTTTTTTTTTGTGAAACTCAACTGAAGCTCAGCATTGTGCCTAAAAAAAAAAAAAATTGAAATGCAGGCAGCATGCTGGGGATAGTGACACTATGTTGTTGTTTGTTGTTGTTGTTAGGTGCCATCGAGCCTGACTCAAAGCAACCCTATAGGACAGAGTAGAACTGCCCATAGAGTTTCCAAGGACCATCTGGTGGGTCCGAACTGCCGACCTTTTGGTAAGCAGCCTGAGCTCTTAACCTCTGTCCCACCAGGGCTTCGACGCTAACTATTAATTGAATTAATTCAGCAAAGACAAGAGTTTAGATCAAGATTTCAACATGAGAACATAAGGGCATCATAAGGCCTTCAGTATGTCTGAGAAAGCATGGAGAGGGCTCTGAACTTCCAATGGGAATGACACAAAAGAAACGTGTTCTTGAGACAAATACCTACATCTTAATGGACAGGGAAACCATTGATGGCATCTGGCTGCGGTCACTGGCTGGTAAGTAGGTAGCAACATTAAGAAGAAACAAGCTGCAAACAATAAAATCATATGGATGGGATAAGTTATGAATGTTTTCTTACTGCTGATTCTATTTTATTTAGTGTGACAACTGATTAACATTTCCAAAACAATTTTCTTTATCTTCTCTCGCACGAATCTTCCTCTTGTGCTTGTGTCTGAGTTACCATTATCCTGCCAGACATCCAAGCCAGAGAGCATAAGTCACCACCAGTGAAAGCACCCCCTTCCTTATCACAGCCCACTTCTAACTGATCTCTAAATGTATTCAGTTACTCCTACAAAATGTGTCCAGTTTTACTGATTCCACTCCATTTTCCCTGCAGAATCCCTAATTCAGGTCTTCATAATTATAGACTTGAATTTCTGTTTTTACTTTCTGACCAGCTTCCCTGCATCCTTCTTATTAATCTGTCCAAATCATTATCCAAACTTCCTCCAGAAGTGTCTGTATAAAGTGAAGAAACAGTCATGTTACTTTTCTCATCATGAAGCTTGGTGGCAAAGTGCTTGATATGACATTCGAGACCATTATTTCCCTGCCTGCAAACTAAGCCTGCAGCATCATCTTCTGTCAATAATGGTTAATGATGTTCCAACTTTCCGGGAGACATGTCTCCTCTGATTGCCTTTCAATTATATACAACTGCAACACTATACACTATGTATGTACATATATATATATACATACACATACATACATATATATATATACAATATATATACATTATTGCAGTGGATGGATTTGTGAAGCTTCTACTTACCATGATTTTCTCATACCAATCCTCAGTCCACTGGAAAACCAGTAATTCCATATTAAGAATGTGTGATTTTTAAATCACTAAATAAAACCAAAAAACCAAACCCGTTACCGTCGATTCCGACTCATAGCCATCCTATAGGACACAGCAGAACTGCCCCAGAGGTTTCCGAGGAGCGCCTGGTGAATTCGAACTGCCAACCTTTTGGTTAGCAGCTGTAGCTCTTATCTGCTACGCCACCAAGAAAACTTACTTGAAAGGATTAAGCTGTTGCTAACATAATTTCTAAGTTTTTATTTCACTTACAAATGTTCAAATTGAAACTAAACCCTGTTCTCATGTGCTAGGTAGAGGTGAGAGGTGAGAGACGTGGTGCAGAATACGGAACTCATGACTTTTAGATACAGTGCATGGTATTTTTCAACTCAGCATGTGTAATTCCCTAAGGAGTGGAGATGAAGGAAAGGAAGAAAGCCCCAAAGGTCCTGATTTATGGAGGCGCTCTGCCTGTACAGCTGCACAGCCCTGGGGTGAACTGGGACTCACACTGTCCGTTGTGTCAAGCCTTTCTCCTGTTAGTGAATAGCATCTCCTTTTGGTGTAAAGAAAGAGTGGACAGTCTTACAGTGAAAGCTGGGTCCCTTTAAAAATATAATTTAAAGCTTTCTTTTTAATGGATTTACCCATTAAAGCATCAGCAGAGTTTTAAAACTTGCCATGGTATCACATGCAAGAAAAGAAGCGATCTCCGACAAGTGATGTCCAGGAAGTCAGGCACTGCTTCCATTGATCAAGTTAGGAATGCAATTTTTCCTTATTTTAAGCTAAGAGAGATCTCATTTTCTTACTATAGCTTTCTTGCTTCTGCATGAACTGCCTAAAATTTGTAATTTAAAAGTTATAATTAGAAACTCCAAGATCATAGATTTTGTGAACAAAGGAATGGATAGGTTGAAACTCATTCAGAGTTTGTATTGGCAGAGACAGACAGATGGTTAGTGAATATTTTGTATTTAAACTGGTTATTTTCATGGATCACTTTTCCTGTTGAATAACAAAATTTTACATAATAGAGACAATGAAATACAATCACACACTGACTTTATCCTGGAGATTGATGTAATAACTTTTGAATTTCGTAAGTGAAGAAATTTGAAGGTGAAAGGTCAAAATATCCTCTTATATAGGAGGCAAAAAAAAAAAAAAGGCAGCTAGAGACACAGTAGTGAAGAAAGACACAGTACTGAAATCCATTAAAGCAAGGTTACATTGAAAGGACTTTATCAACCTGCTACAGGATTGAAAATTAACTTAATATTATTTGCTTCAGATAAAATAAACATGGAGCATTCACTCAATGCAGTAATTTCTTTGACGCTTTTATAAAAACTGATTATGAAACAAATACTAGTTTTGAATATTTTACTGAGGAAGTTCATTTTAAATAATCTTTGAAAGGACATTTCTTTTTTGAAAAGTTCTTTAGTACTATTAAATGGGTAAGAACATGAACAGTAGCCGGGAGCCACTTAACTAGATGTTCAGAAGTCCTGTTCCAAATAGTATAAGCTTTTAGTATTTGTTTGGATTTAGTATTTTATATACAGAGTAGACCAGTAGGATTTCCTGTGGAATTTCTTCAACATTTGCAATGTTCTGTATTATGCAGCAAAGTATTATTGGTATTACACTAATCAAGTATTTTTTTTTTTTACTCACAGTAAAAAAGAAAATTTAAAGGAAATACGAATTCCACTGAAAAAGTTTTCAGAAGACACAATATGAATCATTTGTGAGGAAACACAATTTGTTTTCTTGACATGTAGAGCTTTTTAACAAGGCATCCAGCTGCAAAATGGTAGAACAGCAAAAAAAAAAAAAGATAAATTTTGTCTACATTGATGTTGAGATTGATCTAATCAATAATATGCCATGTATCATTAAAAAAAATCAATAAGCAGATAAGCAAAGAACAAGAATAAATGAATACATTTTTAGGAATTCTTTAAAAATATTAAACAGCAAAAATCACATTGATTCGGCATACAAATCATTACTGGCAAAAAAGATTCTGCTGTATATCATAAAATTAACTAAATTGTTTTTCATCCAGTACAAAGAGAACAAGTTGTGAAAGACCCTTTAGAAGTGAAGCTTAGAACAAAGTATTTTTTCAGCTAGGGAAGTAGATGCAAAGTTTATGACTTCTTCCCCTTTGGAAAGTGGCAGCTTGAATACACTAACATTCTTCTGTTTAATGCCTTCTTCATGCTGCTCACGTATGCATGCGTGCGCTCGCGCCTGCACACACACACACACGCATACACACACAATCTATGTTCACTTAATGGCAAATAGTTGCTGTTTCTATTTGAACTGATTAAGATATATTTTTAAAAAATAGGCTTTTGGCTTTTGAAATGGCACCCGTAATACCAAAGCGACATAATACAGCACTTCTGTAATTCAAATGGGCTGCCATTGAGGCAAGAGAAGCAAGTGCCTCGGTGCAATTTTCCTCCGGTTTTTTTTGTGAGTTAAGCAGATTTACTCTTTAACGGTGGAGCTTCAGCGGATGATTATGACATCAAAGTGTGACAGACAGTGATTATGTACCGCAGGGAGAAAATGCGGTTAAAAAGAGACAATTCATTCCCATAGCTTAAAGGGACAATTTCCTTGGCCAAAAGTAAAATAAACTCTATCGTGCCAGGATTCTTTTTTGAAAGGAGAGTGGAGGCTTAGTCTGCTTCGTTTGATTTTTCATTTCCTTTCATATTTTCGAATTACACTGTCTCCCCACATACCCAAATGCCTTTCCCATCTCAGCAACCCCTCTGCAGATCCTATAAACTCTATTTTTTGACCCAATTATGTGGTGGATTTGAGTATTTTTATTGGCCGATTTTTCAATAACAGCCGCTTATGCTTTGCTGAAGCTGACATCTGATGTTCTAGCCTGATTTTGTGTTAGCAACTCAGCTATCATCTGTTACAATTTTTAACCTCTCTTCTTGATTTTTACAAAACTAAGGGAAACTGTGTATGATGAGTTGTTTAGTGAGATCTTTGGGAATTCATTGTTAAGATTAAAAATTTGTAGTTATTTGCTAATTTTGTATTTCATTTTAGTTTGTCTAATTCCCAGTCCATTAAAATACTTTTTTTCTGGGGTATACTAATTAAATGACTTAAACATGATATCACATGTTACTGAATTTTACAAAGCCAAAAGTAATTTATCACATATAATTTGTAATTTAGTTTGTAAAATTTTGTTCAGCAGAATCTCCTTGATTCTCATTCGGCTGCATTTCTCTGAATACAAAATTAATGTATAGCAGGTGACATTTTAAAGTAGATATTAGCATAATTTCCTGTGAAATTTTAAAGAATAACTATTCAACACTTCCTTTTCTTCCGAAAAAAAAATGACATTCCTTTTTGTGATGTGTGAATTGTTTTTAAATATACATTTAAATATCCTGTATAATTATAAATCTTATAAATTATGCCACCTCTATAGTAAAACAAAAACTATATTATTTAAACACATGCACTTTTTTGCATTTTAGATTTAATACTTTATTATCAGTAAATTATTGAGAAGAAATCAATTGCAGTTCTTTCATGAGGCTCAGAAGAATAAATGAATAGAATGGCCATAGTATGTTTATTTCAAGTAATGATTCTTCTTGTCTTCTGAATTGGGTGTCACCTGGATAGAATTTGTTACAAAATTCTCTTTGGATATCCAAAAATTTTCTCTTGAAAAAGAAAACAAGCCATAGAGCATATTAAAAAAAAAATAATAATAATTCCTGTTAATAATAATTGGAAATTAATTAAAATCCACTAACAGTTAAGTAGATAATATTAGTATCTTCTATGTACAGAGTTCAAAAATATTTTTGCAAGTATTCTATCCCATATATGTAAATTTGGGTTCCTGAAGAAAAAATAGCTTGTTGTGAAAGTATATTGTAATTACAAGATCAAGAATAGCAAGATTAATTATTCTACTATTTTACTATTCAAAACTACTCAATAATAGTTTGGTATGTATTCTGCTATCCTTTTCTTATGCATTGTGCTTTAAGTTCTTTATTATGCTGCTGCTCCGGTTTTTCTCATTGTATTATTTTTATACTTCAAACCCTGTGCACTTAACTTAGAGCAAATAGCCGCTATTACATACTTAGTACCCTTTTGAAGGCCTCTCTGCCAATAATTGTAACATTGTTGGAAATAGTGTGACCTGCCAAAACACAACACTGAAAGATTTTCATTTGTTTGTTATCTGGCCTCATCTACCTACCTATCTACCTACCAAACCACCTATCTATCTATGCATATATGTATATACGAATATGTGAATAACATTGGTAAGCCTGGTGTCACAGTGGTTAAGTGCTACAGCTGCTAACCAAAACGTCGGCAGTTCGAATCCACCAGGCACTCCTTAGAAACTCTATGGGGCAGTTCTACTCCATCCTGCAGGGTCGCTATGAGTTGGAATGGACTCAATGACAATGAGTTTTTTTTTTTTTTTTTAATGTGTATGTGTATCTATCTATCTAAAAAAAATCATTTATCAATATCTCCCCATCAAACTCAACCTTAATGCATAAATGATTTGATATAGTTAAACTTGCATATATTTTAAAGTGGGGATTTAAATAATTGATGGAGTCATAGGAAACATATTTCCCTATGCTTAGTTTGCATCCTCATCATGGACAATATTGAAAACATTACTAATTATATGATCTCAGGTTTAAAGCTGAGCACATGAAATTCATTTTGTGGAGATTCACAATCAAAGAAAATCAAAAGAGAAATGAAATGTTTAAGTTTTTCTCATTTTAAATGTGTGAGAGAATTTGTTTTAATAAATTGCGACTCTGCTGGGATCCTGACTTTGTTGAAGGTACCAAGTAGATATTAGAATGGCTGACCCTCAAAAGATTTTTCAGTTTTATAAATTTGATTACTAAATAACTGGATGTTTATAGATGATGTTGCATACTTTAATAATAACTTTCATCTACAACTGTATTGCACACAATAAAAATCAAATCTGTTTATGAAAAAGTTAAATGTCTGACTTGGACCAGTGCAGTCAAGGAAATAAAAATTAGGCACATGAACATTACCAAATTTACCAAAATCCAATCTCTTGTGTCTATAACCATAAAATCATGCAAAACTGCTCCTAGAAAAAGTATTTTGTGAATTTACTTAAAAAAAAAAAAAACTTTTACTGTGTTACCATAGTGTATGTAGCAAAACTCTATCCTGCAAATAATGAGAAGTTTTTCTCAGTTCCTTCATCATTATACGTACACTTTTTCACATCCTAACATTCCGGATAAGGAGATGGCTGTCTTTGTCTTTACAAGCAAGTTAAAATTTCAGAGTAGGTGTCATGGAAACCCTGCTGGTGTAGTGGTTAAGAGCTACAGCTGCTAACCAAAAGGTCTGCAGTTCGAATCCACAAGGTGCTCCTTGGAAACTTTATGGGGCAGTCCTACTCTGTCCTATAGGGTCACTATGTCACTATGAGTCAGAATTGACTTGACGGCAGTGGGTTTGGTTTTGGGTTTTGGTCAAGGACTTAAAAGAAAATCCTGGGGAGAATCGTGGAACACTCTTTTAGAAAATACTCTTGATAGCAAAGTGGAAAATGTGGACATCAACAGCTCTAAGTTAAAGTTATTCAGAAGAGATTTTTTTCTGAATAAATGAACTCTGAGTGTAACAATGCTTTTAGAATACTTTAACCAATTTATTTCACTTATGGTGTGGTTTTTATGTATACACAAAATTGAATTAAAAAAGAAAGAAAAGAAACCCCGGTAGCACAGTGGTTAAGAGTTTGGCTGCTAGCCAAAAGGTCAGCAGTTTGAATCTATCAGGTGGTCTTTGGAAACCCTGTGGGGAAGTTCTGCTCTGTCCTCAAAATCTCATCCATTGCTGTCAAGTTGATTCCAACTCATAGCAACCCTACATGATGAAAATCAGTGTCTAAAGTTTAAAAGAGCTTTTTCAAAAGTAACATTATCTATCTATCTATCTATGGAGAGAAGTAGATATACAAGTATATTTGTCAACCAGGGCTTTGAACTGGTTTGAACTGGTTCACTCATGGCTGATGAAGCGAAGCCAGAACAGATAGGAATTACTAAAATTTGGGTGATCCAGAATCATAACCAGAACAGGAAAATTTATGGGTCAAAGCCTTGAGATGGGAGGCCCAGAGCAGGAGTAGTGAGCCCTTTGAGGAACCTGATGCGGTAGACTGGATTATTGCCATTACTAAGGAGAGGGACACACATTCAAAGCAGTGTGGTCAGCTGCCATCTTTGACCAGGGCACCTCTGTTTCTGACTCTGCAAAATCTGACAGGCATAAGATTAGGTTGCTATGCGATGTGTAGGTTGCCCTTGTTTTCTAAGAGAAGATTAAGTTTCTAGCAGGGTTTTTACCGGTAATCTTTCCCATTCCGTTTATGGTACTGGTTCACCCAAATTTCACAAATTCTTGTCTGTATTGGTGTCACTTCCTTGGTCATGAGTAAACCGGAAAGAACCAGTTCAAACCCTGATGTCAACTGATAAGAAACATTGTTATAGTTTAATAGGGTTGTTTTTCTGTCTTAAAACAAAACAAAAAAACCCTGCTGCTCCACAGGGTTTCCAAGGCTTTAAATCTTTATGGAAGCAGGCTGCCACATCTTTCATCCTGTGGAGCAGCTGCTGGATTGAACCCCCGACCTTTCCGTTAACAACCAAACTCTTTAACCACGAAGTCTCTGGTGGCACAGTGGTTAAGAGCTCAGGCTGCTAGCCAAAAGGTCCGCAGTTGGAATCTATCAGCCGCTCCTTGGGAATTTTATAGGGCAGTTCTGATCTGTCCCATAGGGTTGCTATAGGGTCTCTGAGTCGGATTTTACTGGATGGCAATGGATTTGGGTGGCTTTCTTTTAGTAGTAAGTAAAATGGTGTATTCTGCAACCAGTAGCTTTGATACCATGAATAATAGAGTACTTCTCTACCCTCACCTCCAAGGACTCCACCCATGCTTCCTGTTCATCTGCAAAATTTATCTTTTCATATACTTCTTATGCTATTTGGTTCCTCAATACTTAATGAACTATTTCCTGTCAATGAAATGCCCTTTCCTAACTTTTTGACTTAATGATTTCATTTATTTTTAAAGATACATTTCAAGAAAGCACTTCCTTTATGAAAACATTTTTACCACGGTATTATTATAACATCTGTTCATACTTCCTTTTAACCCTGTACAGGTAGTCCCGGGTTTGCCACGGAGTCCAGTTCCGACAACTCCATGGTAATTAAGTTCTGACGTAAGTTGAACACCTTTTTGTTTTGTTTTCATTATTATTGCCTTTTATTATCAGTATCTTCATAAATCCAATCCTTGAACATCTGCAAGAGAATATCTGAGAATGATAACATCAAATTACACACTGCAACATTGTATGTAGTTCGCATTACTAACAATTAAAAAAAAAAAATTTGCCGTTCAGTGGATTTGGACTCATAGCGACCCTACAGGACAGAGTAGAACTGTACCAAATGGTTTCTAAAGAGCATCTAGTGGATTAGAACTGCCAACTTTTTGGTTAGCAGCCCTAGCTCTTAACCACTACGCCACCAGGGTTTCCATTACTAACAATAAGATGTACCAACAACAACAACAAACAAACCAAAAAAAACAGTCAAAAGAGCAGTTACTCATAACTCGAATACGTTGTAAGTCAGGGACTACCTGTAATGTATATTTCTATATGACTCTATTACCTAAACGGTTGTATCCTCTCGAGGGCAAGGACCAGGTTCTATTTAACTTTGAAACTCCAGAAAGCAGCTCAAGGCAGTGAATTCGTGTTGTCAATAACTTAATACTTTCTAGTGTTTGGTGAGACACAGTAAGTAGCTTATAGTAATAATGCAATAAAAGTATAAATAGTGAATACGTGTTACATATTTTCATCACTTATTTATAGTTTACAACTGTAGTTAAAAAAAAAAGTTGAGCGTGACAGTGATGAGGCTAAAGCCAGGAGTTTCATTTTGGGGTCTGTTATCCCTTTACTCCGACTGTCACCGTGCAGAATAACCAATGTTTATCCTTGGTTATTGCTGAGACTGGAGGAGATTCTGAATGGCTTCGTGCAACTGATTCTCGCTTTGTGAAAAATCAATACTTGTTGATGGAAGATTAAAAATTGTCAATTTCCAAAAAAAATCTCATGTGTAGAGACAGCATGCTTAGGGTAATATATTGATAATAAATATTTTCAGCAATAAGTAAAAAATCCAAAGCTTAAGCTTAAAGCAGCATCCTTTATTTACTTGTTTTGTTATTTTTTAAAGGTTATTAGTTTTTGTAAGAACAGTAAATACCCACTATAAAATTATTTTTTGCATATTGCTTTTACTGCCAAGTCAAACCCTTATGAGACCAGGCAAACATGAAGGAACTGTACAGGGATTTCCTATTTGCTGAAGTGTTCTATAGTTAGGAGACCAAACTCTATAGGTAAGAAAGCTATTTAAAATTCAGGCATGCTTAAACCTCTTATTTTAGCAGTCAACTTTGGGCAGGTTATTAAACCTTTCTGCACCTTATTTCCCTCACCTGTACAATAGAGATAATTATAATATTTAATTCACAAGGTTTTTGTAAATATTTAATGGATTAATGTATGTAATGTACTCAACATAAGTTACATAGTTATTTGTTTTGAAAATTACTTTTGGTATTATTTTCATTATTCCATTCACTTGAGAAAAGAATTCTTAACCAGTTTTTATGCACTATAAATGGTTGGGAACTCTGATGGTCTAGGGATTAAGAGCTACAGCTGCTAACCAAAAGGTCGGCAGTTCGAATCCACCAGGTGTTCCTTGAAAACCCTATGGGGAAGTTCTACTCTGTCCTATAGGGTTGCTATGAGTTGGAATTGACTCGACAGCAATGGGCTTGGATTTTGTTTTGTTTTTTATAGATGCTTTCTTGCTTCAGATAATTAAATCAATCCATTCCACTGGAAAAGAGGGATAAGCTTAGCCTATGATTCAAACATGGCAGGACAGAAAGGTGGAAAACAAGAAATAGATTTCTGCTCATTATAAAAAATAAAGCTCTGGTTAGAGCCTCCAATTACTGTAACTGCTTTCCTCATGAAATAAGGAGCTCTGTGGCTGGAGAACTAACAAGATGGTTGGTGAAGGGAATCCTTAGTTTGGTGAGAGGCTGGCTTAAGGGAGTTCTTACAGCAGAGTCAGCATTATTGCAAAGCAAAATAGTTGTATCTCCTGCATGGAATAATCTGAGAAATGGTTGCCTGATATAATGCCTGAAATACTACACATCTCTTTCTTTGACTCTTGAGTTCATAACTGAAATACATCTAGGAAGAATCTCTTTTTAGTGAGATCATGTGACAGCTATTTAAGACAAGAAAGTGTGATAAATTCTAGGAGATGTGAGGTCATAGGAAAAAATGTAGTGGAGCACTGAAGACAAATTGTGTCTACTTCTTAATTAATCCAGTTGAACCTGGTACAGAGTCACCACTTCTCAACATTTGTCAAAGAGAAACACCTGGGTCTCCAGGTGCCCTCCTGTGAGAGGAAGCCACTCTCAGCAAAGGTCATTGTTCTTAAAATTCCCAAGTATAAGGCACAGGACAGTGAAGAAAAAACTGATAAATGTTTCTTCCTGGGAGCATGTATATAAAAAGCAGCTACAAATGGCACCGTGGTACTTCCTAAATCTTAGGTTTGACCCCTAGAGAGTTTGGATGGAATTATATGCAATCAGAACACTTATAGAGCTTAATTATATTGCAACTTGAGAAATCCAGTCAAGCAAATGGTAGGAAAAGTGCCCTGACTAATTTCATTAATTAAACTTCAAGGCTACTGTCAACCTGGCTTCCCCCTTGCGTACATATTGTTCACCTTATGTGTTCTTTCAGCCTTGCTCATTCATTCAGTCATTGTCATCCCCTGCACACATCTCCCCCCATTTTGGAAGTCTCACTCATGTAAACATTGGCATTATACAGAATGCAGCCTGACTCTTGCCGTGCTCTCGCTTAAAGCTCCATTACTTACGAATTATTGTTGTTGCTCCTACCAGCCCATTCAGCAGGCTTCTGTGGATACTAATCTAGAGCAGCCCAGCATAAACTAGCATACATCTAAACCTTCACAGGATGAGAATTCTCATTGACTTCACTGAGACTTCCATGAGACCAGATGCACCAAGTAAATACAGGAGAATGATTTTAAGACAAAACTCTCTAAAAGGTTAACTTTTGTTTTTTACCCTCCATATTTTCATAAGTTATGTTATGAAAGTACTAGCAGGGGACACTTAAAGTCCTAGGTGAAGACTCAAAGTCAAAAGTTTATAAGAAGGATCACATACTCTTCCATGATCAATTAAGCTTTTAGAAGTATAATTAAAAAAGAAACAGCAGAAAAGTAGCTAGATTGGTCAGCTATAAATTTTATAGATGATTCTATGTCCTCGTTTGTTTGTTTTATGAATATTCATCCTGGCCAAAATCCACCTATAGCTTTGAAGAAGAAACGCAGAAAGAAGGCAAAAATATTTTATGCAAATTTCCTAAACAGCTCATATTAATTCTAAACATATTTTAGAAGAATAATGATATAATGCCTTAATGTTGCAAACTTTTAACTGTTACAATTTCAGTCTGTTGAACACATAACCTGGAAAACAAACAAACCAACCCATTGCCGTCCAGTTGATTCCAACTCACAGGGACTCTGTAGGACAGACAGCATAGAACCTCCCCATAGGGTTTCCACGGAGTTGCTGGTGGATTCAAACTGCTTACCTGTAGGTTAGCAGCCGAATGCTTAACCACTATGGCATCAGGGCCCTGTTGAACACAGACGATTATACTGACAGCTATAAGTTTCATACATTATTCTGAAATTTTTCAATACCACGAAGTAAGTTCGAATATAAATAAAGGAAAGGCTTGTAATATTCATCTTTACCATTTTTAGGTGAATGATGCTATCAAGTGACTGTTTTCATATGTGAGTTGTATGAAGACTTGTTTAAATCAGGCAAAAAGAATGTAAACTATTATTTATTTTCCTCTATTTACCTAGGGAAACACATTCAACAATAAAAAAAAACAACTTTATTACAATTTTTCACATATTTTATACTTCAAAGGGAGGTTTTTATAATAGTTATATTCTTATTTATAAGGCTTTAAGTCCTCCCCCCGCCCCCCCCCCCCCGGCCAAATGAAATCAAACTTACTGCTGTCGAGACTATTCTGACTTACAGTGACCCTATACGATACAATAGAACTGCCTCCTAGGGTTCCCGAGGCTGTAATTTTTACAGAAACAGACTGCAACATCTTTGTCCTGTGGAGCAGCTAGCAGGTTCGAAATGCCAATCTTTTGATTAGCAGCTGAGCGCATAACCACTGTCCCACCAGGGCTCCTATAAGGCTTTGTTCTTAAAAAAAATTTGTCTTGCTGAAAGTGAAGAGGACTTGAAGCACTTACTGGTGAAGATCAAAGACCACAGCCTTCAGTATAGATTATACCTCAACATAAAGAACAAAAATCCTCACAACTGGACCAATAAGCAACATCATGATAAATGGACAAAAGACTGAAATTGTCAAGGATTTCATTTTACTTGGATCCACAATCAACACCCATGGAAGCAGCAGTCAAGAAATCAAAAGACACATAGCATTGGGAAAATCTGCTACAAAGACCTCTTTAAAGTGTTGAAAAGCAAAGATGTCAGCTTGAAGACTAAGGTGCACCTGACCAAATCCATGGTGTTTTCAGTCACCTCATATAGATGTGGAAGGTGGACAATGAATAAGAAAGACCAAAGAAGAATTGACACCTTTGAATTATGGTGTTGGCAAAGAATACTGAATATACTATGGACTGCCAAAAGAATGAATAAATCTGTCTTGGAAGAAGTACAACCAGAATGGTCCTTAGAAGCAAGGGTGGCAAGACTATGTCTCACATAGTTTGGACATGGTATCAGAAGGGATCAGTCTCTGGAGAAGGAAATCTGCTTGGTAAAGTAGAGGGTCAGCGAAAGAGAGGAAGACCTTCAACGAGATGGATTGACACAGTGTCTGCAACAATGGGCTTAAGCATAACAATGATTGTGAGGATGGCGCAGGACTGGGCAATGTTTCATTCTGTTGTGCATAGCATTGCTATGAGTCAGAACAGACTCCATGGCACCTAACAATAACAACAACAACAATTTCAGGATATGCATTATCACTTATATATGGTAACTCATTTGAAAGTAAAATTTAGCCATTTAATTTCAATATATTTAGCATTTTTTTAAATTACATCATTATTTAATATTCCCAGGTTTTCATTCCTCATGTACTCTGGAGAGAGCATCATTAGAAACTGAGATAACTTTGGCAATTCTTTTTTTATATTTTAGAATTTCTAAATATAAAATAATTTTTACAGCATTTTGTATTTCTTAATTTTTTCCATATGGGAATAAATTTGAGTGTCATGTTATCACTATTATTCAGCCATCATTATTTTCTCCTATTGAGGATCTAATGTACATAGAATCGATTGGTCTTAATTCTTGGTTCATAACCATTATGATCAATTGTCCTTACAAGGTCATCTTTTATTTTATTTACTGATTGAACTGAAGAACAGGGATATTACCAATAACTTATATCTGCCTGTATGTTCCTTACCTGTACTGTCTCATAATACCCTGATATTTGTGTTTAAGGTCCCCTTGTGCTTTCTTTACAGCTTTTTCAGTAGACAATATACTATTTAGTTTTATTTTACTACATGTTGACTTCTTGAACTCACTTTTTTTTTTTTTTGACTATAATATATTCCTAAGCTTCAATCATATTAATGTTTGTAGTTGGTGGGTCATTTAAACTGTTGTATAACATTTGATTTAGTGAATATATTATAACTTATGAATGTATTCTGCTAGTTGAACATGTAGCTTATTCCCAGTGTTTTGTTATACTGGACAATGGTGTTATGAACATTTGTGTACCTGTCTCCTGGTATATATGTGACAAAGTTTCTCTTGGATGTATTCTTCTGATAGCATTGCTTTGCCGTAAGGTTTGCAAGTACTCAATTTTACAAAATGCTTAAGTATTTTCTAAAGCATACCAATCAGCACTAGCACAAGCACAGTCCCCAAACCAAAACAACAAACCCACTGCTCTCTAGTAGATTCCAACTCACAGCGACCCTACGGGACAGAGAAGAACTGCCCACAGCGTTTCCGAGGAGCTGCTGGGGGATTTGAATTGCTCACCTTCTGGTAAGCAGCCAAACGCTTAACCACTGAACCACCAGGGGAATCAGTAGCACCCCCCTTATCTGCAGTTTTGCTTTCCGTGGTTTCTTTTACTTTCAGTCAACCATGGTCCTAAAAAAGTAGTCACAATGTCTATGTCACTCTCCTCACTTTATCTCGCTTAACATTTATTACAGTATATTACTATAATTGTTCTATTTTACTATTAGTTACTGTTATTAATCTTTTCCCAAAACCTTTTGCTGTGGATTCAGTTGCTATTCATAGCTACCCTGTAGGGCAGAGTAGAACTATCCGATAGGGTTTCCAAGGAGCAGCTGGTGGATTCCAACCGCTGATCTTTTGGTTATCATCAGAGCTGGTAACCACTGCACCACCCAGAGCTTGTACTGTGCCTAATTTACAAATTAAACTTTATCATAGGTATATAGATTTAGAGAAAAAACATAATATGTATAGGGTTTGGTACTACCCCTGGATTCTGGCATCCACTGGGGGTTCCTGGATCATAACCCCTGTGGATAAGAGGGGACTACTGTAAAGCTAACAAAAGCTTGTGAATACTTGCCCTCTCTAACATACGCTATTGATAAACTTATGAATATTTTTCTGTCCATTTGGCTATGAAGTGATATCTAGTGGTGGTTTATATTTGGATTTCCCTGTTTAATAGTGAGTTTAAAACTCTCTTCATATGTATTTATTTATTGATTCATTTCCTCTTTTTTGTTTCACTTGTCTGTCTTTCAATAATTTTTGTCTTTTTTTTTATATATCCTTCTTAGTGATTTTTAGAGCCCTGATGGTGTGGTGGTTAAGAGCTTGGCTGCTAAGCAAAAGGTCGGCAGTTCAAATCTACCAGCTGCTCATTGGAAATCCTATGGAGCAGTTCTGCTTTGTCCCACAGGGTTGCTATGAGTTGGAATCGACTTGATGGCAATGGGTTTGGTTTTTTGGTGGTGATTTTTAGGAACCCTTTTTATTCTTCAGACTAAGCATTTGTCAGTGTATATTGTTAAAAATATCTTCTTCAAGTTTTTAGCTTTTTTCACTTATTAAGATGTCTTTTGAAAGTGACAGAACAAGAACTAGAACCACATCTTCTGACCCCTACCCTTCCTCTGTAAACATATCATTGTAAACTTTGACTATAGTCCTTTCACTTCTCTAGTTGCACTTCACAATAATTCTCATCTATTCAAATTATTGTTATTATTTTTGCTTTTGATAATTAACCTTCATGTTATAATAAGGAAAATGTTTAATGTGCTTTGTATTATAACCATGTCTTTTGCATATGATAAGGTCAAACCGTAAAAATCATGTTGTTGGAAGTGTAGAAAATACTGTACTAAATACTTTGTGTACTTCTTCCTATGTTGCAGTAAATATTTATACTTTTAAGCTTATTCTTTCCATTCCTCATATGAAATGGTATGGTAAGGTGGTTACACAGTGACTAAAACTAAAGCACTTTAAATAGCTTTTAAAACTTGCTCTTTCTTCCCTCTTATTCACAGGAACTATATGTATTTTCCCCTTTTCAGAACATGTATTTTTCAATTATGATATGCAATTATTGAAGGACAGGAAGGAAAAAAAATACCACAGGAGGAAACTATTGCTTGAGATCATTGATGCCTGAAATCATTTAGACACTAACTTCATAAAAAATAGACATCTTAAATGGTCCAATCAGTGGATAAAACCTATCAAACAATAAGATGTTTGTGTTCTGCTTTATTTTCTGTCCAGGAACCATTCACAATTAATGAACTAATCTCTTTATTTACCAGCCAGTTTTATTACATTAGCATAGCTCTAATTACAATTTTCATTCACTAATTTGGTTACTTTCTGACCCTGTAATAAATTTTTGGCATGTGTTTTGTGTCTGTCAGATTCTTGCTTTGTTTGCTTTACACTTAGTCAGACATGAGAGCCTTTATTACTCTGTAATTACACTTTAAAATTGTAATATTAAAAAAATATTCTGAATACTAACTCATAACTGAGTTATTAAAAATGATTAACTAATAAAATTAACCATTGGCACGATATTTGGAGAAAATAGAGCACCTTACTTGCTGAAGTTACACCGTGGTGAAAAAAGTAGCCTAGAAAGCTGGCAGACTGATCTAATCACATCCCTGCACATTCGTATTCATACTGAAGCAAATTCTGCTCTTGGGTTTTCCACAGTTGTTTCTCAGAGATTTAGTGGGAAGTGATTATATAGAGCTGTGGGCAGAATTCACTCGGAGATTAATAACTGAAATCGTGTGTGAGAGAAGGGCTGTGTTCTGCAATTACTGGGCGCTGCGCGTTCCTCCTAGACATGCTTGCACAAAATTCCTAGTTAGAAGTGTAATTCTTAAGAAAGGCTCTTTTTTGGTATTTAAGATATTTAAAAAATAATTTAAATAGATAAAGACAACCAGAAACAGTTGGACTTTGAAGTGGAACCACTTAAATTAACAAGTTGCATTTGTGCTGAGGTGGTCTGAATAGAAGCAAAATTTTTATTACAAAAATTAGAACATAAAACAGCAACTGCCACTATTTCTATTCCATCTTTAATTGTTGAGTTTTCTCTTTTCACTGACCTATATATATTTCTTCCCCCCAAACTAAAGCCTTCTAAGCACCTGGAAGGCTTTATGAAGCCCTAGTTCTCAGGAAACTCTCTCAAATGCTCTGAGTTGATCCATCTTTGTGCTCCAAGCACAATGCCTGGAAAATCCACCTGCTGGAAGTCGGGTGGTGTATGCAAAGGGATGTCATGGCAATTTGAAAACTGTTGAATACGGAGCAGAGGCTTTTCCTGCCCCCAAGCTCACCACACTGGTTCGTCTGGCTCATTACATGCCAAAACTTTTGATTGATGTGCTCACTTCAGTCACGGGTAATTTTAACTCATATATTAAGTAGCTGCTGCTTCCACTCCATTATAGTTCCTGGTATGAGGTAAATCAGAGCTCAGGTCTTGTCTGTATTGGGCTGACCTAGAACCATAGTGTGCTTTTGTTTGGATTTAAGTAGGAGGCCAGCTAATGTTTCAAAACTAGCAAACTTGTACAATCTCTGCTTTTCTTAATTGCAAGGGTCCCTGTGGTAAAGAGCTTTTTACTGCTACTACATAGTTCTTTATGAGCCTCAAGAAAGCCAGAGATGCTGTTAAAGGCTTTCTAAATACATTGAAATTCTTTTGAAATGTAGGAAATTTAAACGGATTAATACAATATACCCAACTCTGGCAGCATTTTCCTCCCTATTGTCTGTATTTGTAGAAGACATTGTGTTGAAATAGCAATGTTGGGCTGTGCATCTCGGTATCTGCAGCAGACTTGGGGACTGAACATACTTCCGTTCATTACCGTTTTAGATTCTACTGGCTGTGTACAATACTTACGCAAATAGAAACTGCATGAACGGTGAATGAGAATGTACATTTCTGTTAACTTTAAGACTTAATATTAATCCACATCATCCTACAAGGCAAATAGAATAAAAACAATTCAGTCATATCAATAAGCCGTGTCACTCTTGGAACATACTACCAACTAATTATAATTGCAAAATTAATATTCAAGTTTAAACCAAACATTTCAGTTATTATTATTCTTGTCTCTCCAAAATATGATTCATACTGGGACACAGTCCTTGCTTTAAAAAAGGATTTAAGAGTCTTGCTGGCGTTAAATAAAATTTACTAAAATATTTATTTATTTTTATTGTTTTTTGAAAATCTTAGTGAATGTGAGAGCTGTTCAAATGCACCAATATTTGTAGCAGAAACTTTATAAACTGTGTAACATAGGCTATCATCAACAAAGAAGTAATATTTGTGCAAGGAAAACTAGTTGAAAAGGCAAAATGTCAATATTGAATAAATTGCTCAGAGGAAAGGGAAAAAATTAAGCTGAAAGTAATATTCCAAAGATACATAAGAAGCTTCTGTTTCAATATTCTTTTTTGGCACTTGTTGGTACAAGAGTACATGCCAAGCTCAACAACCTTCAAGTCAAATCCCCTTCAATTTGAACCCAATAAAATCAAATTGCTCCTGGAATGAAAAGTTGTAAATACTGCATTATTTTATCTCATGGGAATCTTAAATCTGAGCTGCACAATACAAGTTATAGGGGGCTTGGGAATTATCCAGTTTTAGATACCAGTCTAGAAAAACCAGGCAAAATGAACGATTTTCCTTAAAGCAGGACAAATATATATTTGCTTCTTTTTAAGCTTGTATTACTCCAGAAATGTATCAATTTGGATTTTAAAATAAGCTTATTTACTTTTCCTATATAAAAAATTATTTGTCCATAAAAATTAATTAGATAAGGTGTTGGCAATCTAAGGTTCATGGGCCAAACCTAATTCACTGCCTGTTTTCATAAAAAAACATTTATTGGACCACCGCCATGCCCATTCATTTTCGCATTGTCTATGGTTCCTTTCATTATTTGAGTGAGAGACTGTAAGACATACAAAGGCTAAAATATTTACCGTTTGACTGCTTACAAAAAACATTTTACAATATTTGATTTAGAATAAATATATTGCACGTTAAATGATAAAGGCCATTAATCATAAAGTTTGAATATGTTGAAAATATATGTATGCTTTTAAATGTGGAGCTAAACTAAGAGTATACTAAAACTAGTTGAAATTTGTTCATATATTCATTGTTTTAATATAATAACCATCTTATATCTATAATAATATGCTCAATGCTATATATAACATGCCAGAATTAGTTATTCATTGCTCTCAAGAAAAAAAAAAAAATCCTGGTACTGTATTTGTTTATTCACATATTTTTTCATATATATTGTAATAGAGAAAAAAGATTTTTAAGCAGTTCCCATTTCCCAATCATTAGTTTTTCTTTTATTGAAGTAAATACCTCAACTTCTCTTTTTTTTAATTCTTGATGAGTTTTTATGATGAATTCTAATTTTCCAATGTGAGAGCACAAGTTAGTCAAAAGTCACAGTTTTTCCTCCGATAAACACAGCATTTATACGATTATAGCTCAATCAAGAAATGGAAGAGACTCAAATGAGGAACTCCTCAACTTCCATGCTATGTGTGGCTAAGCTAGAGACAGGCGTTGCCAGAAGAAGGTGACTTGATTAGTTCATTTTAAAGAAGCCATCAACTAAGCAGTCATTGGCTTTCTTTGTGCCTCCAAGCAAAAAGATGACTTTTTTCTTCCTTGAACACTCTTCAGCACTAATGGCATCTTACTGAGAATTTGATACTGATACACTATAGTTTTATTATAATAGGAAAGATGATTCTGGAGATAAATAAGGAGAACACATCAATAAAGGAATGCATATTTACTCAATTATTGAAATTGAACATAAATAGAGCCAGGTGACCCAAAAAGAAAAGAAAAAATAATAGTAATAAGCATTGGCAATATTTACTGGGTTCCTAAATTCTATAGGAGCCCTGGTGGTGCACTGGTTAAGAGATCAGCTGCTAACCAAAAACTCAGCAGTTCAAATCCACCACCCACTCCTTGGAAACCCTATGGGGCAGTTCTATTCTGTCCCATAGGATCACTATGAGTCGGGATCAAATTGATGGTAAGGTTTTTTTGTTTCTTTTGTTTTGGTTGAATTCTATATTGGCTTTTTCTGACTACTGCTCTTAGATTTCACTGCAAAACTTTGTTCCCTTACATTAGTACTTCTAAAAAGTGATGGTATTGAAATGACCTAGAGATCTTGTTAAAATGCAGATTCTTTTTGGGTAGGCCGTTGGTGAGACCTAATAAACAGAGGACAATTCCATTCTTTCCATTAATCGAATGCATTATTGTCAAAAAAAATGCAGTCCTTGGCAAGTAGTATACCACTAGCATTCATAGGTTAGGCATTTCAGCTTTTCAGTATTTGAAAATCATCTGAAAGTCTATGATTTTTGTACTGTGCAGAAACATTAATATACATTCTGAAGATATTATATAAATGAAGGTGTCTTAGATAATAAAAGTGTCAAATCACAACTGCTTTCTTATATACGTATATATGACAGGAATATATATATATGTATATATACATAATATGGAGCAAGTATCTTCTAGTGGTTATATAAATTATATATAAAAGGGAAGTATCCAAGAAATATTGGTTGTTTTTTTGTTTGTTAGAGAATAGAATTTTTTAATAAATTAGAGATTCAGATGAGGTCCTGGTTATTTCCTTAAAAAGTTTGTTAAGTGGTCAAGCTTATTTTTAAAGCTATGTATATAGGGTTGCTGTGAGTTGGAATAGACTGGGCAGCAACAGGTTTTTGTTTTTTTTTTTTAATCTTACTTTAGTCTTGTATTTGTAGAAGCATTTGTTCTCCAAGTGGATTAGTCTCTCTTTTCAGTTCTTCGTTAATGTGTTTTACTGGGAAAATTATTTGTCACCATGATATATGAGAGTATGTGAGAATCTGAAGATATATTGTTTTTGAGTGTCAGAAGTGCTCTGAGTTTCAGAATATATATTTTTTTAGCTGTATTTCCAGGCATTCCGATTCTTTTAGGGCTTAAATCAGTGAAGGGAATGTATGAAGAGGAGAAGAAAGAGTATCAGATAATCCCAGATTTTATATCTTTATCAGTGTTCACTGGAAAGAATGTTAGGAGATTAGCAACAGGCTAAGTGGATTGCTTACTTCCTCCTGTGAAATTTAATAATGTTCTTTATCTCCTGTGCGTGACTTTGAAGAAGTTCAACAAAACTTACAAAGGAATTTCTTGAAACTCTGTTGCCATTTCCCTCCTATGTAGGTATGTAATTCATGGAAAATATCTTAAGGTATCCTTCATGGAATTTCTTAACTGTAGTAGTTGGACACATAGAATGTGTATTGTCATGTAGATTTTGTGATACTCAATGAGAATTGTTAATGTCTTAAAAATGAGAATCATAATTTTAATTCTGCTTTGCACTTTCTGTAGTGAATTGCTTGTAACGCCTGGCATCTTTAGATGCAAACACTACCAAGGAACTTGTACATAACAAAATATGTATTCTGCTGGATATGTTTATTTCACCAAGGAACTTGTACATAACAAAATATGTATTCTGCTGGATATGTTTATTTCAATCAATTATATCATCTTTTAGGAATATTTGTTTGGGAGGTCAGATTTTAAATCTAAGGTTTTTTATTTTTTCTATTTCAAGGTTCAAATTTAAAAGAACCGAGAAAACAACAGCATTTATATAAAGTTCGATTCTTTAAAAAAAAAAGATGAAATGTATATTTTCAATTATGTAAACTGAATAAGTATTGCCAAGCAATTATTCAAGACACGAACTTACATAATAATAGTTGAAACCTAAAACACTAAAACTAGAGAGTGATAGTAATGAAAATTTTTATTATGATGATAACAAAATATGTGTTAAATGCTAACTATTTGCCTACTTTAACTCTTTGTATTATTCCACCATTGTACAAATTACAGCTTTAACGAACAGTAGCAACCCAATAAGATATACATTCGAATGTACCAAAAGTCAAGTCATGCTCCATTCTGACCATGTCGATTACATGCATTAAAATTCTTTTCACCCTGAACATGAGTGTTCACCTGCTTTCCAAAAACCAACATTAAAAAAAAACTCACTGTACTTTAAAATCCCTCTGTGACAACATTTGTGATTTCTTCATTATGGTTTTTGTTTTCACGTGACCTTCCTAGCTAAGCATATATTTTCCAGGGAATTAAGGCATATTTAAAAAAAAAAATATATCTTCTTAATCAATCAATTTTTCCTCCTTACTATGAAATCCACAAAGTCACATAAACATTAATCACAAATGTCAGCTGAAAAAGTAAGAAAGGAAATTATTAACTATGCATTGGTAATATGAAGTGAAAATATTTAATTGATCCTAATACATCTAAGCTATAGTCGCAACTTCCGAAATACTATATGTTTTATGACTTTTAAATCACTGCATTTAATACATAATAAGTATAAAACTAACACTGTGCAATGTGGAAGTGGACAACAGATAGTTTCCAGGTAGCCCTAGCAGAGCCAATTGAATTAATTCAATACAAATCAGACAATTCAAGAAGATATGCAAACAAAGGAAAGTGGCTCTATTAACAGGTTGCATTATTTCTTCAGAAATCTATCCTTTGATCTTTCCAGATGACAGAAGATGCACTTTTGGAATCAGAATGTAATACAGATGTCAGAGATGATTGATTAGGGGGGAGAATTTCCAAGGCTAAGCCACAGGAAACACGAAATGTTTGCATGTGCTGGTATGGTTTTTATTTTTGTTGTCGTTGTCATTGTCACTTCTCCTTTCCCTGATGCCTTCCTCTTAGCTACAATCACAAAAAGATTCTTTACACCTTGGCTTTTGGTTCTGGCTAACCACTCTTTTACACAGCCAACTAACACAAAAATTATTTCAGTTAAAATACAATTATTTTTGTAAATATTCATTTTCCAACCCTTTTGCTCTCGACAGATGCTTTTCTGTTTTTTCCTAAATATGGTGTTTATTGGATGGTTTATTTCCTATTTCCAAAACAAACTTTATCTCCAAGTTACTATTGAAAGACAGCTTCTTTTTTCTGGGAACATACTCTCTTCAGTGACTTTCAAAATTGTTCTTCCAGGCAATGACCCGGTGAAAAACACAAATTTAAGAAAGTATAATACTTTTGACATGATTCCATGAAAAGCTTGCCCTGAGATATTTTCATATGCAAAGAACAAAAAGAAGATGATCTGACATGTCCAGGGAGAGCTCTCTACTGGCAGCACAGTGCCCCCTAAAGTTATTCAGGAAAGAAGGTGCTGCGTGTGTCTCAATATGAACTATATATTACTTAATAAAATATCATGATTTTACTTCATTTTACCAAATAGACAAATATTAAAAAATAGTACATTTTATGTGATAAAATTTGTTTTATTCAATGGTGAATGTAAGCACAAATAAAAAATGTCCTTTCATTATCTGGGTTTCTATTCTATGATATAGAAAATCATAATAATAAAGTGAAATATGTTAATGGTGAAGACTCAGTTAAATGTTTATTCTGATGGCAAAAAACACTGTGCCAATGACATTTTAATAATTGTAACATCTGAATGGGATATATTTGCTGAAAGATGGCAGAGTGAATTCTGAAATGCAAGTGCAAATTTAGTAAAATATAAAGCAATGTTAGTGTCTCAGTTCAGTAATGGAACAATCAGCAAATATGGGGAAAGTGTTGAAAGAGAGTAGAACACAAAATTTATTTTTAAGTTATAGCTTTTTTACCCTACTGGATATGTTTTAAAATTTTACTTTGAAGGACCCTAATATGTAAAATATCACCTTAATATTATGAAAATGAGAATAAGCTCAGCTTGATAAATTAAAACAAGCCAGCAATGACATTTGTCTCTTGCTTTGTAAACCAGTTCACTTTACAAAAGTCCTTTTTAACATCCCATCTTTTAATACAAACACATAATTTTATACAAATTCCCAAATATACTACAGATAGAACAGATTGTATGAAAGATGTTACAAGATACCCAGTTTATACACATATTTCTCTTTCTTTGGTTATTAGTTAAGACCAAGTGTTCTTACTGCTCTAGTAGAGCATTACGCACAAACTTGATGCTGGATACACAAGATGGGAACAGAAATTCCACCTGTTATCTTTGGTCCATTCCCACCTCTGGGTGTATTTCTAGTGTTTATCACCTCAAGTGAGCTTGTTAATATCACAGGGAAAAAATAGCTAAATTTTCCCTTAAAACTTTAATGTATTCCTAGGATTAACAGTTTACTCAATGACAATCACAGAAGACAAAGTATAACTGAATCTCAAACACTAATTTTTACCACAAGCAAACAATATTCTGCTTATGATAAATGTTCAAAGGCAGAACATAGTAAAAAACACAATAAATTATATACTGGAAGAAATGAAGAGTATATCCCAGGAAGTACTTTTCAAAAATGTTATAATTACTGATCTTATTAGCCAGAGAAAGGGTTTGAGTATTCTTAATTCTTACCTTGCTAAGAATGGGAATTCTAGAACACTTGACTGTGCTCATGACAAACCTGTTCATAGACCAAAAGGCAGTCTTTTGAATAGAACAAGGGGATACGTGTGGTTTAAAATTAGGACAGGTATGCATCAGGGTTGTATCTTTCACCATAATTATTCAATCTGTACACTCAGCAGATTATCCAAGAAACTGCACTATATGAAGAAGAATGTGGCACCAGGATTGAAGGAAGACCGATTAATAACCTGCGATATGCAGATGACAAAATCTTGCATGCTGAAAGCAAAGAGGACTGGAAGCACTTATTGATGAAGATCAAAGACTACATCCTTCAGTGTGGATTACATCTCAACATAAAGAAAACAAAAATCTTCACAACTGGATCAATAAGCAACACCATGATTAACAGAGAAAACCTTGAAGTTGTCAAGGATCTCATTGTACTTGGATCCACAATCAACATTCATGGAAGCAGCAGTCTAGAAAGCAAACAACACATTGCATTGGGCAAACTTGCTGCAAAAGATCTCTTTCAAGTGTTGAAAAGCAAAGATGTCAGTTTGAGGGCTAAGGTGAACCTGACACAAGCCATGATATTTTCAGTTGCCTCGCACACATGTGAAAGCTGGACAATGAATAAGGAAGACCAAAGAAAAATTGATACTTTTGAATTATGATGTTGGTGAAGAGTATAGAGTATACCACGGACTGCCAGAGCACCCAACAAATCTGTTTTCGGAGAAGTACAGCCAGTTCTCCTTAGAAGTGAAAATGGCAAGAGTTGGTCTCAGGTACTTTGGACACGTTATCAGGAGGGACCAATCCCTGAAAAAGGACATCAAGTTTGGCAATGAAAAGGGTCAGTGAAAAAGTGGAAGGCCCTCAACGAGATGGATTGACACAGTACCTGCAACAGTGGGCTCAAAAATAGCAAAGATTGTTAAGAATGGTGCGGGACTGAGCAGTGGTTCGTTCTGTTATATGTAGGGTCTTTATGAGTTGGAACTGACTTGATGGCACCTAACAAAGACAATTCCTACATTACACAGTTCTTTGGGTCAATTTATAAACCAGTAAAATTCAACAAAGGTGTAGTTTCAAGCCTAGTTTTACATATGTAGCGTGAATCAATTTGCAGGCCCCTCCCCACCCAAATAAAACCCCCGCTAAAACCAGTAATTTTGAAAAAACCCTATGACTTTCCATTAATCATACCCAGGTTAGTCTAAATTGAAATGAACATAGTTTAAATGCATCGCTGAGGCCTAGGTATTCAAACTTTTTTCTCAGTCTTGGAAGTGAAAGGGGAGAAAAAAAAAAAAATCGATTGAGCAGTTAGTAACTGTCCGTCGCTACGATTTCATGTATGACCTCATTTAATTCTCATAATAATTTGTGAATGTGTATTATTATTCTTATTTTTTGACATTCTGTGCTATCTGAGGTTCAGACAGATTTTCTAAATTGCTCAATGTCTGCTAATAAATAGCAAAGCTAGAATTCAAATCTGTTTTTTTAATTTTTTATTTTAAAGTTAATGCTCTTTTCACTTCATCAGGGCAATGGGTAGCTGCAACTGGATCGAATCTTTATAAACCTATTGCCAGGAGTGTCAACCTGGACATCTGCCCATAGCATCAAACGGTTTGTATGATGATACTTTATTAATACACCTGGTGTGTTATAGAACTTCTGCATGGCTGGCTATACAGCTATATGTCTAGAACTACATCTGCCTTTATATTTTTAAATATATAACATATTATTATATTATATATAGACATTTTGTTGTTGCTGGCTGCCATTCTGTTGTCCCCCAATTCATGGAGACCCTTCCTGTTGCAGAGTAGAACTGCTACATAGGGTTTTATTGGCTGTAATCTTTATAGAAGCAGTTAGCCAGGTTTTTCTTCTGCAGAGTCAATGAGTGGGTTCTAACCTCCAGCTTTTAGGTTAGCAGATGATCGCAAACTGTTTGCACCACCCAAGCTTCACATATATAGTCATATATTAGTTGTTAGTTAATATAAATTATTAATAATATATAATTTTATATACAGTGAAACAAGTGAAAGCTGGAACTTGTTCTTCCAGGTGTTGCAAGTTTTCTGCCTTTGCTAGGATGCAGTCTTACCACTTTTCCGTTTCTCTTTATTAGTGGAAATTATTTGAGTTTTCCTTCTCTGACAGGTTTCTGCCTTACAAGTTCTGGCTTTTGCAGGTTTTATTGTAATATGGAGCCTTGATGGAGCAGTGGTTAACATCTACGGCTGTTAATCCAAAGATGAGCCGTTTGAATCCACCAGTCACTCCTGAAACCCTATGGGGCGGTTCTGCTCTGTCCTATAGGGTTGCTGTGAGTCAGAATCTACCTGAAGGCAAGGAGTTCTGGTTTGGGTTATACAGCTTTTATGTAGAAAGCCTTAAAGCATTTTGTTTTTTGTAATACATATATGTTTTTACATACATAAAACCCATAGGACTTTCAAGGAGTGGCTGGTGGATCTCATATATATATGGAGCCCTGGTAGCACAGTGGTTAAGAACTGTGGTGTGCTATGGCTGTTAAGCAAAAGGCCCACTGTTTGAATTCACCAACCACTCCTTGGGAACCCTATGGAGCAGTTCTACTCTGTCTTATAGGGTTGCTGTAGCAGTTGACTCTACAGCAATGAGTTTATACACACACACACACACACACACACACACACACGTATGTGTGTATATATATAATGATTTCTAAGGAGCTGGTTTTGATTTTTCTAAACCTATTTCACTTTGATATATTTCATTTTTTTTAATTTATAGGCCTTTTTCAATTTGCCATGAAATAGAAAATAGTGAATTTTTAAAAATATGTATCATTTGTACTGTTACTTTGAAAAAAAGTACATTTCTGCCTTTTGTTATTTACAGATAGTCTTTGTTCTAAATATTGTCAATTTTAAAGACAATAACTTTTAGTTATTTCCATCTCTCTGTGGTCTTGGACTTTACTCATCACTTCATTTTTACAAGTGCAATGACTGAACATTGCACATTATGCTCCTTAAAACTGAGTAATACAAATATTTATAAGAGTGACAACTTCAAAACTTTTCCAACTTTTGTCTAAAAAAAAAAACATCTCTATGAGTCGGAATTGACTCTAAGGCAATGGGTCTTTTTTTTTTTTTTTAATTGTTACAGGGGCATTTCTAATAATAAAACAATATTTAATGATTAAACAATTGCCTGTGTGCTTTTTGATAAAACTCTTCTATAGAAATATAATTCTTTTAATAGGTTTATATCCAGAAGATTGCCATGCTGTGAAAAAAATGTATACGTAACAATAAATTTCATCAATTGAACTCAATTTTAAATGCATGCACTTAGTTAACAGTAGGAACAGTTGTTAAATATGCACCTTAAAATGATACAATGATCCTAACAATCTGTGCTGGCAGTCCTAAATGTTCATATACAATTTGCATGAACAGAGATGCAGCTAAATAGGGTCTTTATTGATTCAGAGTAAAAGAGTTTTACTTTTAAAAAATTGTCAAAATTATGCGTTTTTTAAACTAAAAGCTTATGCAGAATTATAGAAAAGTTTTTTTTATCATTAATATGGTTACTGAAGGCAGAAAGCAGTAAACAAAGATCTTGCCCCTTGCTGCTACTATAATTGCCGCTGTAGCTTTCCTTTCACGCTTTCCAGACTTTTCCTTAAGGAAGTTTCACGGTTGGCACAACAGTGCTAACTTTATTTTCCTTTCTGGGCTTGCTTTTCTGAATCCAGCCCACACAGGGATGGAGTGTCCGCTCTCCAACCCACTTTTTTTCCCTCAGGTCTTTGATCCCTGGATTATTTACAGTTGATGATTTCTTTCATGTTCAAAATCATTCTTCCGCTCACAGTGATTATAAAGTAGCAATTTTTTTTCAGTATCTTCCTTTTAATGAATATGTATATATTTTTCATCAAGTGTTGTCAATTTCAAAGAGAATATTTCCCAGGAGGTACGTTAGAAATATTCTCACAAGGCAGAATATAAGAAGACAGGTTCTTAAGTTTAAGGAATTGCAAAGAGCCATAAAGACATCAGCAACAGGGCCTTATATCTTGAGATCTAATTTGGAAAACATTCTTAAATGTAAATTCAACAGTATAATATATGCATAACAAGTTAATCAACCTGTGGTACTAAATTGCTGTAGCTAGTAGTCTCGGTAGATTCTATCCATGAATCTTTTGAATATCTCGTTTTAGCACTTTCTCTCACACATAAATAAGCTATGAAATCAGGCTAGAAAGAACAGGTGCTTACAAGTAAACTAATTGAGATTCTTCTATTTCGTTAAATAACACACACACACAAATACATATGTACAGACACACATATGGGGAAACCTCTGTCAAATGAAACTCCAATGATGTTATTTTACATATATTGGAAATTTTAGGCATCGTTCTTCCTCCTTCAAACAAGAATCTTCCTTCTAAAAGAAATTTAGGCCATATAGGAAATAGATTCAAGGAAAAACATGTCGACTTAAAAATAAAAATTAATTAAAGCATGTATCTAATTTATCAAACATCTAAGAAAGCTTGTCAAACTTTCAGTAGCAACCGACAAAATGTTATGTTGGTCTTTTGATATATGGTGACTGCTTCTACAAGGAATCCCATTACCATCAAATTAACCAACTTTGTGTGTTATTGAATATGTATTTTAGAATTTTCCTGTTTTTGTATTTTAAACTTTTGCCTATTTTGTCTCTTAAAAAAAAAAAAAACCCACAATGATTTATCAAACAAGATATAATACTGATACAGGTACATTGGTTTCCTTAGTTCAAAAATGAAGACTAATATTTTTGAAACATAACTCATGTGTGTTTCCCCATAGCTTAGGTCAGTATATTTTTACTAAAACATTGCCAAGTAAATACATGAAAATTTCTTCAGAGCTACAAAGATAAGAGGACAATATGATTTTCACAATATTTGAATAAATGCTGACAAACTTTATGTGACAAGATCTTTACATTTTTGACAGATGAGGACAGTGTTTGAAAAGACACATTTTTTTAAGCTCAAAGCACCCCAACCCAATCAGATATTATTTTCATTAATGACTAATTCATGTACATCTTCTTTAAATTATGAAATTACAAAGGCAGTATTAGATTATTAAGGTCTCTCCATCAATTAATCACTGGTAGTAAATTACTTGTCACTATGCTGAATCGTAAATATCTTAGTGACAAGAAAAAGGATTTACTTTGGAATTTAGGATTTTTCTTTTTCCCTTTTAATGACTTCACATTCTGCAGGCACAATCTGCGGTCCTAGGGTGACTATATCTGTGGAGAGTGGGTCAGTGAAGTCCAGGGACCCTCTGCCTGAGGAGCAGATGATGCAGTATTGGTTCCTCAGCTGGCCATCAGCCACGTGGCAACATGATTCATTGTTAATTTGTCACCTTGGTCAGACACCTTCAAAATTAGCCAAATCCTCTCTTATAATTAGTTTCTATGAATAGAATCTTTCTATTAGAGAATAGTTTTCCCTTGAAATATTGCTTCACATTCATTAAAAAGCATTCTCCTATCTATTCAAAAGCTAATACCTAGAACTTCATTTGTCTTAAAAAAAAAAAAAAAAAGATGTTTTTCAGGACAAATATATTTTTGTACTTTTTTTCCATTACAGAGTAAGTGCTAAACATTGAAGTTTGCCCTTCATTGATTTATTTCCTATTTAAGTATGTGTCTATGAGTTATACATGCATAACTTTTGTATATATAATGATTTCTTCTGCTGTTTCTATTCTGTTTGACATTTATTGTGCTTAATCAACAGTACATCCACAGTTGATGCCTTTTATGACATCAATTTTTTGTATAAAGAAATTATAAAATCACACAGACACAAAATAAAGTTAACATCTGTTATCTTTCCTTTTACATTTTATTAGAATGTATGCTTTCTAATTATGGTAAGTAAATTTAATCAGGTTATATACCTACTTTATTGAGATTTTTTTTGTGTTTGTGTTTCTGAAAAATAACGCTTTTTCTCCTTTTGATTGTAAAAATGTAGTAACAGTAAAATTATTTTGACAAAAAGGTAGAAATGTAACCCTACCAACCTAAAATAAAAGCCATTTTGTGCATATGCAAGAATACATATGTACTGTAGTTCTTTTTAATTATATGTCCCAACAATTTTGTCTTCTGATTGTGGCTTTCTAGATTACTTAATAAACATTTCCATGTTTCATGACTTTTATTTTAATACTTGCATAATAATTTGTTAGGTTAGGGTACTAGAATTGTTTTTGGATATTTAAGTTGCCTTAATTTAGGTAGTTACAGCACTGATATTTCCTCCATTCAGTTATATCATTGAAGCAAATTCATACAAAAGTCTGTTTTAAAAAGTCTTTTTTTACCTTTTGAAAAATTATTTATTTTCTAGGATAAATTTCGTAGAGTGATATACTTATTCAATGGGCGTGCTCATTGGAAAGTGTTTTCTATATTGTTTCAGACATTGATTAATCTCTCTCAAAATTAAATAGCACTGAGTATTCTTTTTACTAGCACTGGGTTTACTAGCACTTGGTATTCTGTTAGTTTTTTGGGTAACTTAAAAGGTTTAAAATAGTACCTCAAAATGGTTTTGATTTTTATAACCTGATTACTGGTGATAGCAATCTTATTTTTAGGTGTTATTTACTGATTTTAACTCTATTTTTATTCATATTATTTGCTCATGTAATGAGATATGGCTATGTTTACATATATTAAAACAATACTTTTTTAGTAATACTTCATAAAATGTATAATACCCCAGTCTGTTGATTTCCTTTTTTATTAAATTATTGTTTCCATATATAAATTTTTAAAAATATACTCAATACTCATGGTTTTTCTATGGGATATTTTTCAATCTCTGTAAAGTTCAGAAAGTCATTATTATTCTATGAACTAATATGTCATTCTCTTATACTATATTTTGTATATTTTCATATTCTGTTCCTTAATCCATCTTAATTTCATACTAGTATTTTACCATTTTATTTTACTTTTTTCTGGGTAAATAACATTACACTATATTTTCACAAAATAGTATTATTCAAAAAAGTGGAATGTCTGATTTTGATCTTACTCTTCCTAAGTAATTAGGAGCCCTGGTGGTGTAGCATTGAAGTGCTTAGCTGCTAGCTGAAAGGTTGGAGGTTCAAACTCATCAGCTGTTCCGTGGGATAAAGGTGTGGCAGTCTGTTTTCGTAAAGATTACAGCCTTGGAAACACTGTGGGGCAGTTCTACTCTGTCCCATAGGGTCACTATGAGTCCAAATCGACTCAGCGGCAATGATTGTATTTTTTTTTATTTGAGTAATTGAAAGGAACTATGTTTCTTCCCTGCCCCCCCCCACCCCTCCGCACCATCACTTTTCCTTCTTTTTATCTGCTCAGAGGTAGGCTTCATCAACACTGAAAAAAATGCATTAACATTTACCCATTAAATAAAATAACAAAACAACTTGAATAGATGACTTTTGTATTTATAGTCTACTGCTCTTTACTTTTTTATTGCTAGGATGACTTAAAGATATGTAAATATGCAACAAATAAGATTCAATGTTTAATAAACATAATTTGATTATTGAAAATTTATTAGTTTGTTCCACCTTCTACCATGGAGTTATTGATTTTGATACACAGGTTTATAAATATGGGAGCCTTTGCCAACTTACAGAATCATTTATTTAGACATTTTGCATATTTGTATGCTGTGATGGTTAAGATTGTATGTCAACTTGGCTGGGCCATGATTCTCAGTGGTTTGATAGTCATATGATGTTGTGATCACTTCCTTGATGAGGTCTGATATTATGTGATCACCTCCATGATGGGATCTACTGTGAGTAGCCATCGGTTGAAAGAGACTTTCCTTGGGTGTGTGACCTGCATTGAATATAAGTGGCAAAGCTTGTGGGCTTTTGCTCATTCTGGATCCTGCAGCTGGCTCCTGTTCATCTGACCTCTGGTTTTTGGGACTTGAGTGGTCAGCTTACCTGTAGTCTTGCCTGCCGATCTTGGGATTCGTAGGTCTGCACAGCCTGTGAGCAAGAGCTCTGCTCTCCAACCTACCCATCTTGGGTTTACTAGCCCCTGTGGCTATGTGGGAAACCCTGGTGGCCTGGTGGTTAAGTGCTATGGCTGCTAACCAAAGGGTTGGCAGTTCAAATCCGCCAGGCACTCCTTGGAAGCTCTATGGGGCAGTTCTACTCTGTTCTATAGGGTCGCTATGAGTCGGAATCGACTCGACGGCGCTGGGTTTGGTTTTTTTTGGTTTTGTGGCTATGTGAATCAGGAGAAGCCTTGATTGTGACCCACGGGCTTGGGATGGTCCAGATTCTACAACTGCATGAACCATTTCCTTGATATAAAACTCTATGTATTTGGAAAACGTGGTGTCATAGTGGTCAAGAGCTATGGCTTCTAACCAATAGGTCGGCAGTTTGAATCCACCAGGTGCTCCTTAGAAACCTTATGGGGCAGTTCTACTCTGTCCTATAGGGTTGCTATGAGTCGGAATCAACTCAACTGCAACAGGTTTTTTTAATATATATGTATATACTTTACTGGTTTTGCTTCTGTAGAGAGAAGCAGCCTAAGACATATGCAGTCTACCCTGGAATAGTCTGTAATAAAAAAAAAAAATAGCTAGATACAAATATATAATTTTATAAAACCATGCATATATATCATATACTTGATGGCAATGGATTTGGTTTTCTGGTATTGTTGTTGTTAGGTGCCATTGAGTTGGTTCTAACTCATAGCGACCCTATAGGAAAGAGTAGAACTGCCCCATAGGGTTTCCAAGGAGCGGGTGGTAGTTTTAAATTGCTGACCTTTTGGTTAGCAGCTGAGCTTTTAACCACTAAGCCACCAGGACTCCTCTCTGGTGTCAATGATATGTAATTCATGTATCTCAAACTCTTATTTTTGTTCTGTTTTATATGTTACCTTTACCAGCATAAACCAGTAGTGAACATAATTTATTATTTGTAAAGTCTAAAATGTTATATTAATTAAAGCTATTTGCAGAATTAAAAAAAAAAAAACTACTTTTTATTCTTTGCTATTATTTTTATTTCTATTCTCATAAATAGCCCAATTTTAGAATGGTTTTTAATTATCTACTCTTTATAATCAGTATGTATTGTAAATTTGAGATATGGGTAGATCTCTATGTGTTTACTAGAAAATTGCTTTGTAATTTTTAATTTACACTTCATGTTCTCTCATGGTAGCAAAATAATATTCTTTGTACCAGTGCAATGGAAGAGAATAGAGTAAACCAAGGGAGACTTACAGGACATGCACCAATTAACACATAAGTTTCTGTTTCTTCATGATGTGCAGTGCTCTTTTCAAGATTACTGGTTATAATATTGATAAGCTAAAGGTTGTGGAGAAAACATCCATATTAGCTAATCGTTGGGTATCACTGAGTTAATTGGTTAACTTCCTCTCTTTTATTACACCCTAGAAATAAGCACATTGAGCTTTTTGTCTGATTTTTGTATCTCTAAAGTGTGGTAGGTGTAAATTCAGATGATTTAGGGCTATACGTCTAAAATCTGACTTCTCATCAGAGGCACAGATGAACCAACATTGCCCAAGCCCACCCCACACATATTAAAACTTCTGCTTTGAGACAGGAATTGGTCATTTTGAGAAGTGCTCTTAGTGATTTTTATGATTAGCCTGGTTGAAGATCACTGGCCAAAACAGAAATACGACTGGTTCTATTTTCAAATGCTTAAACACATAAAGAAATTAAAGGAAATAATCAATTACCTGATTAATCAGTCATTGTCATTTATTATATACATCAGATTTATAAAGGTGTTTGGATGGCCTGTCAAATATAAAAAAAAAAAAAATCAGATAAAATATAAAGCAAAAATCGTGGTTCCAGACATCATAATCTATAAAAGTAAACCAAACCCATTGCAGTCCAGTGAATCCTGACTCATAGTAACCCCATAGGACAGAGTAGAACTGCCCCATAGAGTTTCCAAGGCAGTAAATCTTTACAGAAGCAAACTGTCACATTTTTCTCCTTCAGAGCAGCTGGTGGTTTCAAACCACTGACCTTTCAGTTAGCAGCCAAGTGCTTAACCACTGCACCACCAGGTCTCCTCAGTGTAATCTATATGGGGAGATAAAGATGACATATAATTAGTGATCAATACTAATAACAAGCGTTGTTAAAATGACTGTTAAAACGTACACACGTACACACACATACAAGTAACTACAAGTAAATCCAAGGACATCTGAGTAAAAGTGATTGACTGTATCAATGACAATTCCTAGTTATACTATCAGTCTGTATTTTTACCAAAGGTTGCCATTGGAGGAAACTATGTAAAATATACATGTGATCTCATTGTATTTTTTTTTTTTAATAACTGCATGTGAATCTACAATTTTTTCAATTAAAAATTAATTAAAAAACTGGTTTGAGCACGTGTCATCAGAGCTTGGAGAAGAGTAAGACCAACTCTACATGATGTGGTCACAGGAAGCATAAGTGAAGATCTTCGAGTTTTAGCTTTAAAATGAGAACTGTTAGGTAGAGAGGAGAAAGTAAAACATTCAAATTAGAAAACTTCCAAAAAGCAAATTCATTGAGAGGCAAGGTCTGTTCTGAGTGTTCATAATAACAGAAACCTAGACATAAATATATTTGTTGCAGTTTATTTTTAAACTTTAAGTTAAATACTAATATAGTAGGTTAGATGTAAAACTTCCAGATCATTAGGGGAAAAAAAAAAAACTAATTTGCTTAAGAGTTATACTCGGTTCATAGATCAAAAGCCTGGAAGAAAAATACCTGAAAAAACAATAATGCCAAAATTAAAAGTATAAATACATAAATATGACAAAGGTAATCTTAAAATTTTAGTTTGAAAATACATATAAATGGTTCATTAAAATATAAATTTATCTTTAAGAGGGTAAAACTCTTGTTAAAAGCAATAGCAACAAATTAATGCAGTTTTATGCATTCTACAATATACAGAATCAAACATATTAAAATAAACAACGAATAAAATGTTAACGCAAAAACAAAAAAGCACAGATTTTCTTATTAACAGAAAAAAAAAGAGACAAGGCAACCATCTTTATATTTGACTTCATATGGCCACAAATAAGTTACTTAATAAAGATGATAGGAATATTGTTGTGCCAAATAATATTAGAAAATAAAAAAGTTGATTATTAATAAAATCAGTCTTGAATAGTTGGTGTGGACAACAAAGAACGCTATAGAAGAAACAAGCTTAAAAACGCAAGATAACACAAAATTCCCCTTACAAGAGAAAAAGGAAATAAAAATATGTAATTAAACTGTAATAAAAAATCAAAAGAATCACAGTATATTAAAATTTATGAGATTTGATCAAGATATGTTCAAAGACATTTCATCATGATAAAAGGTGAAGAAATTAAAGCTGTCAAGGATTTCGTTCTATTCGACTCAGCAATCAACAGACATGGAAGCAGCTGTCAAGAAATCAAATGATGTTTGCCCTGGGCAAATCTATGGCAAAAGAGCTTGTCTTAGGCTGGGTTACCTAGAGAAGCAAAACCTGTGAAGTGTATGTATATACATAGAGAGATTCATCTCAAGAAAATGGCTCTCATGGTTGTAGAGGCTGGCAAGTTCCAAGTCCATGGGTCAGGTGTCAGGCTGGAGACTTCTGATTCATGTAGCTGCAGGGGCTGATGAATCCAAGATCAGTATGTAAGACAGCACGCTGCTGGCTCACAGACTGCAGAGGTTGACGAATCCCAGATTTGACAGGCAATATAGCAGGCCTCTGGCTAAAGTCCCAAGAACCAGAGGTCACATGATGATGAACCAGATGCAGGATCCAGTAGAAGGGAGTGAGCTTTGCCAGAACATCTACAAATATATTGAATGCAGGCTACACCCTTGAGGAAACCATAATTGGATGATCACATCAGATTATATCATGGGAGATAACTACATAATTACATAACTGCCAAACCACTGCAATTCATGGCCCAGCCAAGTTGACACACAACCTAAACCATCATAGACCTCTTTAAAATATTAAAAAGCAAAGACATCACTTTGATGACTAAGGTGTGCCTGACCCAAGCCATGTTAATTTCAATCACCTCATATGTATGTGAAAGCTGGACAATGAAAAAAGGAAGATCAAAGAAGAATTGATGCATTCAAATTGTGGTGTTGACAAGAATATCGAATATGCCAGGGACTGCCAGAAGAAAGAACAAATCATCCTTGGAGGAAGCACACTCAGAATGCCCCTTAGAAGCCAGGATGGTGAGACTTTGTCTGGCTTACTTTGGATGCATTATCAGGAGGCACCAATTGCTGGGACTTTTGGTTAACAACTGAGTGTTTAACCACTGTGCCACTAGGGCTCCTTACAGCCTAAGAAACCGTATGAGGCATTTTTACTCTGTCCTGGGTCGATATGAGCCATAGTATAAATTTATATATAAATAGGTGTCTTAGATATCTAGTACTACTATAATAGAAGTACCACAAGTAGATGATTTCAACAAACAGAAGTTTATTCTATCACAGTTAAGTAGGCTGGAAGTCCAAATTCAGGGGGTCAGCTCCGGGGGAAGGCTGTCTCTGTCACCTCTCGAAGAAGGTTCTTGTCATCAACCTTTCACTAGATTAGATGTTTCTCCATCCAGGAACCCAGATCCAAAGATTGCACTTTGCTCCTAGCACTCCTTTCTTGGTGGTTTGAGGTCCTCCTGTCCCGCTGGTCACTTCTGTCTTTTATATCTCAAAAGAGATTGGCTGAAGACAAAACCTAGTCTTGTAGATTAAGTCCTGCCTCATTAACATAACTGCTTCTAATCCTATCTAATTAACATCATAGAGGTAGAATTTACAAAAAAAAAAACCCAAACCCAGTGCCCTCAAGTGTATTCCAACTCATAGTCACTCTATAGGGCGGAGTAGAACTGCCCCATTGAGTTTCCAAGGATCGTCTGGCAGATTCCAACTGCCGACCCTTTGGTTAGCAGCCGTAGCACTTAACCACTATGCATTTACAACACGTAAGAAGATCACATCAGATGACAAAATGGTGGACAATCACACAATACTGAGAATTATGGCCTAGCCAAGTTGACTGAGATTTTTGGTGGACACAATTCAATCCATGATAATATGTAAAATACAAAATGTAATACTAAAATTGACCCTAGAGTCTCATAATCCAAGACTCCCAATTAGTAGATATCGTTTGGGGGATATTGAAATATATTAACTGGACACTCTCTAATTGATTCTAATGCACAGCCATGTTTTGTAAACACAGAAACGTGGAAACATTTGGTGGGCAGCAATTTCTCTGAATGGATAGGTTGTCCTGCCTCTCCAACTGACAGGAAAAGGTTTAGTCACATTTCATAAGGAAAAGCATAACTAGAAAATTACCACACTGTTGTTGGTACAGGTATTTCAAATCCACATCCCTCAGGTTGATGCTTTTCATATATATACTGATGTATGCTATCTGGACAAGTAATGGCTACAATGCAAATGGAAAGATGAGATTCATCCTCTTCCTCTGGTTCACTTTCTTTATTTTGGTTACATAACAATGGTTAAAACAAAAACTTTGAGGTCCAGTGGATTCTGACTCATAGCAACCCTTTTCTACAGAACACTCATAGACAGGTTTATATTCTGGCAGGAAAACTGACCACTCACCTCTGGATTAAAAAAAAAAAAAGACCAAGAAAATGTCACACAGATACTCACATTTGATAATTTTCCCCGTAAAATGGCAAGACATTTCCTCAACCAAAAACCACCATTTAACAGTTCTCCGACATAGGTACCCATACACAGAGTTTATAGTGAGTTTTTTGATACCTGATTCTCAAATATTACCAAAATAGGCATTTGACATGAGAATAATACAACCAAACCAAGTCAATCAAACAAGGAACAACAAAAACAACTTGTAGGAAATGGAAATAATACAGAAATATTAGATATTACATTATTTATTTCCCTGAAACTAAAAACACATTGTAATTACTGAAAAGAGGTAAATGGACAACAGCAAAGAGCTCTCTTGAGAGTTAAAATTACAATGATAGAAAATGAAAATTTAATAAGCAGTTTGAAAGAAGTGATAATGTTTCCAGAAAATAGAACAAAATATAAAATGATAGAAAATAAGAGAAGTAAAAATCAATGAATTTAGAACATCAAATTAGGAGATCAGTTATGAAATTAATGGAAATTCCAGAAACCAGAGACTGATTAAAAAAAATATTCCAAAGGAAGGACCTGAATTTTCCATATTAAGAAAACGGAGCAAAACATAGCACAAAAAGTGGGGAGGTGGAATTAAAAAAAAAAAAAAGCCTGCTATCATATGTCACAGTGATATCTCAGAAACAGGTTAAAAGAGAAGACAATGGTGGGGGGAGAGAGAGCAAGAATGAGAGAGAGACAGAAGGAATGAATATGGGAGGAAAACAAAAAATTTAGAGAACACATTCAAGAGATTCAATTGACAGAAAAGAGAAACTAGATGGGAGGAAACCATAAGTTAAAATAACTGTAGTCTTTTCCAGAACCAAAGAGCATGATTCCATATACTATAAAAGTCAAAAAAATGTCCAGCAAACCAGGTTTTTAAAAGAAGATCCACACCAGGGTACATCTTCATAATATTTCAAAACACTGGTGAGAAAGAGGAGATCCTAAATGCTTCCAAAGAGAGAAAAAAATATAGCCCATAAAGAAAACATAAAAGCTCTGTGAAAGATAAATTCTCACTCTATCCATTTGCTTTGAACAGCTTATCACACTGCACTTTTCCACCAAATTCTAATTATAATATATTCTATTTGACACAAAGAATAAAATAAAGAGGTGAGGTCAGGGTGAGTGAGGATAGGCAATGTGGATGAGGCGCTATAGACATTTTTTGTTTCACCTTTACTTTTCTCTAAGACACTCTGAATAATGCCTTTTCTTTAATCCTAAAATGAACTGATCATTTTATGATTCAGTTCTCATTTTGGCTTTGAAGTTTCTTTTCCAACTTTAATTACCTTTGATGGCAGGGTAAGACTCTTTTGCACAGAAGAGTTTATATACTTAGGTTAATATAGCATAAATGAAAGAAAAAGAAACTTTTGCTTGAAGCAGCATTTTAAATTGTTAAGGACACATCACAGTGACACACACTCAATAATAACATTTAGCAGCTTTTAACTAAGCTGGTGTGTGCTCTTCTTCCCTACCCCCTCTTGGAGACAGCTGCCCCTTCCAGCTCATGTACTGTGTTTTTGCTGATAGACTGATGTCTTTATTTAGGGAGTTATAAAGAATGCTTCTAGTCATCAGCGGTTTCAAAAACTAGCCATTGAAGGAGGGATAAAGCCTATTCAGAAGATGGATGACAGCTTTTCATTTGAGGATCATACAGAAGGATATTTCCTTCTATAAAAATAGATTCTGCAGTGTAGCTTGTGACTTACATTTTGCAAGGGATCGCCATTCTAAAAAATGACACGGAAAATTGAAGACTAAAAGACAGAGACGTTCTTTCTTTTCACGTAAAAAATTCACACATGACAAAATTGTGTCAAATCAAGTTATACCATTAAACACACAAAAGAGGTTTCTAAAACTTGTGCCTACCGTAGTAATCTTTTCCTAGAGCATTAAAATTCAGGGAAAAAACTTGTTAAGACATCTTATTGAAGTGAGCATTTTGTTTTCCAGGACATAATTCTGTCCAATGTCACCGATTAGAGAAAAATGATTAGTAACCAGGGAAATGAAAAGCGTACCATAATTATGGATGCACAAAGCATTGATTTATGTTATTGTCCATTAATTAAATAGGTGACTAAGATTCTCAATTAATAAAGCATGAGCACATAAATGTCAAAAAATGATTCAAATATTTGAAACCCTATGTATTTTTTCATATTAATTTTTTAGCAATTGGCACATAACTCTTTAGTCCCATTTTTCTCTTAATCTGGAAAGTCTAAAGGGGAATTTTATGAATAGAATCCTGAGGTCCAGGAACTCTCCAAAATACAGGCATAATTTCATGTGTTATGCATATGGGTACTTTGCTGGCTGATGGTAATATTTCTGTCCCGGTACTGGTCAGCAACCTTTTTTTTCCCCTTTAGATTTCTCTGTGTTGTTTCCTTCTGGTCTTCCTCTGTGCTAAATCCTACTTTGATCTAAGCAAATTCAGGCCCTAAGTTTGATATGAATAACAAACTCCCATGTACCTCTCACCAAGTTTATAAAGAAACACTGTCCTGGGGCTCCCCGTTCTTATTTTCTACAACCCCAAAAGCTGGAAATACTACTTTTTTACCTTTTTGCCTATCACGAAATACTTTATTTTATGCTATAAAATATTTTCGTAAGTTCTTTTGCCAATTAATGGAAGGAGCGGTTTCAAAATCTTAAATACCTCAGACATTTTTATTCTAACTTTATTTTCCCTCTATAATGACTACAAACTTTGTCCATCAACCTAGGTTGTTATGAAATGTACCTATTTTTTTTTTTTCAAAAATCAACTCAATGTGCTATTTCAAGTCCCCATTCCATCAGATGACTAAAACCTGGCTCTGACAATTCAGAATAACCCCATCCCTTACAATTCCACTCATTTTCACAGAGCTGTGTCTATAACCAGATAGTCTCTTTTAATACAAGGCATTGAAGTAAAATATCTTTTCCTTGATATCATCTATAGTTTATCATCTATAAACTCTAGTGTTTATTAGACATCCTTGTCCTCATCTAGTCATCAGGGTTAAATGTTCCCGAAGATAAGACCGCTTCTCCAGGTCCACGTCTCTTTCAACTATCTTCAGTCACATTGAGGATTGCCTGGACTCTTTCTGGCTGCTTGAGGCTCTTTACAACTTTTGTTATACCATGGCCCAGCCTGCAGAGAATCACGGGAGCAAACAGAATTCTTAAACTCCTGGGTCCACTGCCATGCCATCACATGGGGGAGTCGAGTTTTTCTGTCTCTAATCTTTGACTAAAAATGGGGTCCAGGTCCTCTCTAGTCTTAGGAAAACCTTCAAAACTTTCTGAGATTACTTGGCCATGGGCTTTTTTTTTTTTTCCCTTGACTTTACTTTCATTCCCTTTTCTCTAGAAAAAGCACATTTGCTAACTGTGTAGATTTGAGTGACTATTTTAATACTTTACATAGAAAAAACCCCAAAAGTCAAAGTCCTAATTTATCTATCTCTGGGTTTAGCTGTAGCCTACATTCTCTTGAGAAGACAGATGCATTATGGTTACCTGCTAGAAGGGGGAAAGGTCATAAGGTTAGAGAAATATGGGCCGAATGATGTTCACATCAGTAAAAATATCAAGATATTATCCCACCACATTTGCAGTTGATCCACTATTGTAGTGGCTGGTTTTATTAAAATTGGCTCCTTATTTCTTGCTTAGTTGCAGTTCTTTAACCAGATGTAGAATACAATAGCACAGAGAAATAAAATAGTTTGGAATGGTGGTTCTATCACTAATCTCTTTACTTACTAAACAAACAAACAACAATAACAACGGCAAAAACAACAAAAAGAGAAATACTTCACTTTCCTCATCTGTAAAATAGGAGTAATAATAATAACAATGAACGTTATAAAGCCAAACTTTTGGTTAGCAGCTTAATGCTTAACCACTGTACCACCAAGCCTCTGATTAAAAGTTAGAATATATACATAAAGAGTTTTTGGCAATGTTGGTTACTGGCAGCTATGTGGGCTAACAGCACACTCATATATTTGTAGGAGGCTTTCACAAAGAGGTGTTAACAGATTGAAACTGCATGATACACAGGATAACTTGGAATAAGTTATTATAAAGATTCCTTTTAATTTGAAATTATGCCATATCTAATTACAAACTGGATGCCCTTAATCCTCTTATTCTGCTTCATCCTTCTTTATAGCACTTATCGCTTTGTAAAAGTGTCTACTTTTTTTCCACTTGACGATTGCGTCACGTTATCAGAATGGAAGCCATATGAGCACAGCGATTTTATCGTTTTCCCTTCTGCGTCCGTAGCTCCGGGTATAATCAATATCTATTTATTGAAAAAATAAGTGAATTCATTTCACATAGATTAAATTTAGATGCTCGAAACATACAATATTTAAGAAACATATCTGGATATGTTTGATAATGAAAATGATGTGAAAGTGAACACGTAGCATTTAAACCTAAGAAAAAAATCTATGCCTATCTCAACTAATCACTTACCTACTACCACAAAGCACACAATCAATGGAGACAAACAGGTGGCTGTTAACAAACAGTAACTCAGTGCTAATGGGCAGAAACTTGCAACCACTTACCTGAGTAAATTCCTTCCACCAGACTCTGCAGAAAAGTGTTAACCTAACGAGCCTATCAGCTCTCCCTAGATAGTCCTGTTTGCAAGGTTGACTCTTGGCTGGTATCTGGGAACTTGGATTTCATGTGGGTTCCCACCACCCTAACTGATAAGAATGACTCACTATGCCTAAACTCTGTGCAAACAACCTGGTTTATGATGAACATCAGCCTTCCTTCTGGGGGTCTGAGATTTTGGTACACACTAGGCGGGGAATGCCTATACGACCAGCTCCCAATCCAAACCCTGAATACAGAATCTCTAAAAAGCTTCCCTTGTAGACGACATTTCACATGTGTTGTCACAATTCACTGCTGGGGATTCGAATTATCATCTTCCCAGTTAGCAACTGAGCTCTTAACCACTCAGCCACCAGGGCTCTTTACACAGTTACGGATTAGAAAAAAGCAGATTTATCAACTCTACTTCTATTGCTCTTCCAACCTTATTTGCTAATCCTTAACATAGCTAGTTAGTGATTAGCTAATAAGGTTAGAAAAGCATGAAAATACAGTTGATAAACCTGATTTTTTGTTTTTAGTGATTGAATTTTGAGCAATTTTAGAAGAGTGGTAACTATTTGCAATCCAAATGTTAGAATCCACATATTAGGAGGGAGAGTTGACTTAGTATGGAACTTGGGCAACATTGTTCCACGAATCAGCACACCAGAGGAATGAAGGTGTGAGTCAAAAAATAGACTGTATCAGTGAGATTTTAGGCAGCTTTGACACTGTAGACAGGAATTCAACAGGCAAATACAGAATACAGGCGTCCAGAAAGGAAGTACAATGCCATGGAGTACTGAGTCAAGAAACTTCAGGGAGTGCTTGAAGAACGGAGCAGTGGTGTGTTACTGAATGTTTAACAATTGATCTGTAAAGGAAAAATCATGATTTGTAGCATCTGCTGATGTCCATGATATAGAAGTCCCTAACATGGCCCATGTCAAGATAGCAATATCTTGTACTTTGATTGAAAAATACCTGAAAATTTGTCACTTAACTCTTATGAGCCTTTACGAGCTGGCTCCAACACATCCATTGTGGAGAGGGATCCTATTTAGGTAAAATTGCAGTATGAGGGTTCTACTGGAAAAGCAAGTTGGAAAATATTGCATTTCAGGCTAATGAATTCAGACTAATGAATCTGGTTTCTGTCCTGTGGGAAATAATGACCTGTAGTAGATTTTGTAGATTTTGAGGGGAGTGATGTGTTCAGACTAGACTATGCACAGGCTTTATAATGTTAGAATGAGGTTAATGAATTATAAACTAAAAGCTAAAATAGAGCCATATATTTCAGATTGCCAGAGGAAGCACACACTGAATGTATAAATGTATTTAATGGGAAATAAATTCCTTTCATCATTTTCTTTTTCCTTTTCCCTCTAGTGATATCTCTTTGAAATAAAATTTGGTATTAAAATTGATATTTGACTCCATTCTCTCTTAACTTTCCTTTAACTCTCTATTAAACTTGCTTCTCTATAAGATTGCACTTGCCTGGGCATAATGCAATTTTCCCACAAGAAACTAGAAGGAATATAAAATTGCTGTTATTTTGATCAGCATTAAACCTATCAATGAAGCCATGTTAAGACAATCGTTCTGGTTACGTTTACCAAGCTTCTCAGAGCATTCCCAATAACTTTTCCTGAACTTTTATCAAGCCTTTCTGTGGTAGGGATGGGAAAGAAGAGGAAGAAAATATATATCTATATATCAGAGTCAACTAGAAAAAAGAAGGAAAAGGCAAGCAGAAAGATGCCTCTCCTGAGAGGTGTTTATGTTTGCCTTGAGGAGGCCTCCAAGATGTGAAAAATTCTCATAGGCAAATACTAGCTCTTTGATATTTATATTTGTTTTTATCTTGCTTCTTATTTGGCCCCGATTAAAGTAAACTATTTAGACTCTGAGAGCTAAAGTAAATTTTTGTATCTTTTAGGAATTTTCTTAGAATCTATGTGCTCTGACAGATGACAGGTCTGAAATCTATCTTATTAGTATCTCTAATGATCTTACTCAGAGTTTAAACAACTCGTTCATTAGAATGTTCAACTTATCAAGTCATGATAAGTAATTTAAAAACTCCTTCACTTCTTTTCTCGATGAAAGACGCGTACAGCATAATTGGATGCTATTGTGGTAGAGAGCATTTGGTATGATTATTCTTGACACTTCGCATATCACAGTACAATCTTCAGATAAATAAAATAACAACTCACTTCCCTTCACAACAAAAAAATATACTCAGAGATTACGATGATTGGGGAATTTTGAAACTCCACTGAATTCATATGTTAATGAACAGCTGTGATATTTACTAAAGAGAAGACAATTCCCAGGTTTCCATACAATCTCTAAAAACTTTCACAAAGTCCCAACCTAAGAGCTAAAAGCAAAAATATCAGTAGTTTTCACAATATCTCTACACACATTTGTGGCTCTAATTTCTCTTGATAGGTCACTCTGGGTTCAGAAGGCCCAAAAGTTACATCAGGATTTTTATTTATTTACATTCTACCTTTATAGGCAAGTAGAAGTCTCCAAATACACAACGTTGTTCAGTTTGCTGCACTTTTTTGCTTTAGCCCTACTGAAATTTCAAAGGCAAACATGAAGATACATCAGGAAAGATACGATGTTTAAACTAACAACAAATATGTCACAATTATAAATCAATTATGGTATTTATTCATTCACTTCTTAAATGCAGGGTGGAGGTCTTCCTGTGTATGAGATGTGTGACTAGTAAGCAGATACAATGCTGAGAAAGAGCTCATAGTCAGATACCTACTTTGAAAAATATATTTCTTGCCTTCACAGATTTTAAAAGTTGGTTGGGAGGCAAGACATACGTACATGAAATGTAAAATAACCACAAAATTTTGAAATTAGATACATCCTTGTATTTTCTTCTGTGACTAAGTCTTCTTGGAAATAGCACTGAAAATTTGTGATTTCACCCCTCTTAGTATAAACTGACATATAAAAATGATTCAGAAACAAATATCACTGCTTTTATATTAGGCTAGGGTATGTGCCACTTGGTTTACTTTAGTTGATCTAACTGCTAATATGGTTTGTAAAGATTCATTCCCTCTGACATTAAAACTGATAGGAGGTTTTCAATGAAAAGCAATTCAAATACTTCTCATTGTCTGTTCAGCCTGCTGTGCCATGAATATATGAATGCATCCAAATGATATTATGTTAATCAAGTCTACCAAACGGCAGGTGCCATGAGAAATAGAACCTTTTCTCAAAAACTATATATATGCAGTAGTATTTGATTTGAAAAATGAAGATATTTGAAAAGGAAGTAGAATTCTATAAGTTTATATATTCACAGCTGAATGGGATATTTCTGGACAAATCATGTCTACGATTTAGCCAAGATATGACTGTACTGCTTAACTTAGGTATCAGGTTAGATGTATCCTTTATTTCATTTTTGTTTAGAATCAACATTAGCTACTCTGCAATGTAATTGCACAGAAGGCAGAGATGGAATCTAAAGGGTTTGGGGATATACTACTTTCTATAGAGCCACCTAAAAATAGTCTTAGTAAATATTTACAATGTCTTAAGTCCATAGTAGAACTACTCTGACCTTTTCAAGTTTTTCTCTTGAATCTGACCACAACAGTTGGCTTTCCCTCTCCTTTCTGTATTTTCAACATCTCCATGTCTCCTGATGGCTTCCATTAGACTACAAACATGCTGAAGGCTCTTGCATATTAAAGAATGCTCCCTTGAATCCCACTTTCCCACATTATCAACATATTGCTCTTCCTATCCAAGACAAGGACATTTAAAGTATAGCTGACTCATTTTTTGAACAATAACTTCATGGAATCAGTTATCAAAAAATCTCTAGTGACCTTCTAGTGAACCCATGCAATACACATTTTTAATTCTTTAGCTTGATCTCTGTGACATTTTGAATATGTTGATATTGATTTAAAATCAGCTCGTATGAGTCATTCACTTTATTCTAATTATTATCTTATCTCTATTTCTTCCTTCATTTTATTCATTAACTCCACTTATTTGCACATATCTTAATCAGATATATCCCAGATGCAGTCTTTTGCTTTCCCCTTGGCAGTATCCCATACTCAAGTAACTTCAACCCCTACCTATATCAGGGATTTTAAATCTAAAGTGCACATTGAAACACATGGAGAACTTTTCAAAATGTAATCATGTGTCACTCTCCCAGGTTAGTGGATGTAAATTGGGATCATAATTTCTGTAACTTGAAAAACATATATAGGTGATTCTGATATATTCTCCAGTTTAAGAAGCTCTGATTTACATGATATGAGGTCTCTAAGCTACAGACCCATAGATCCAATTGCCTGTATGTATATCTGGGTGGGTTCAAACCACTAACCAAGTGTTTAATAGCTACACCATCAGGGCCCCTGTTTTTGGTATGTACGTATACAAACACACACACACACATTCTCTGAGATTGATATGGGATATTTTTAGTCAATGCATGACACTTTAAAGAGTAAAGGAGGTTTACAACTTATTCACTGTCACACAGTACATCATTAGTAAAATCGGAATGCTATCTATAGGACTTATTATTCGGTACTCTAAAGTGGAAAAACAAAGTCACAAATATGAGAAATATCAAGACATTACCCATGAGAATTGGGGACATTTTCAATGGGCTTGAATAAGGTTGTTAGTGTCTCCATTTAAATTCTGCTTGGATACATATAAAACCACCTGTTTGTGCATTCAATTTCTCACGTTGCACACATAAATGTGAATTTTTGCAAGCAAAAACAGATGCACTCCTAAATTGTGTCAGCACATTTTCAAAAGCCTACTGAAAATGTGTCCTCGTATGTCTCCAGACTTTGTTATAACTTACATCAGTGAGCTGTATTAAATCAGTTTCTTGATTATCTATTAATGCAAATTACCAGGCCAAGAAAACACCACAAAAGGACCTATAAACTCTCAAAATACGTAAATCTTTCCTAGGAAGAAGCTAAGGGAAGCATAGTAATGCTGGCACATTTTATCCTAAGGTCTTAAGATGATCTTGGATAAAAGATGGCTTAAAAAAAAAAAAAAAGAAAAAATTTGCTCATCTTGTTTGTCTATATACTATTAGTATCCCCCTCACCCCTAAATACACTAGCTGCTGTTGGAGGAGGTGAATAAAGAGAAATTATAATTTTATTGCAAAAGTATAAAAACTGTGTTTTATATTAATATTGTTAAGAGCAGGCTGCAATTCAGGAAAGAAAAAAAAAAAAGAAGTAAAAGTTAGGGTATATAAAAGGACTCTGTACTGCAGAGATCCCGGTCATGATAGAAATTGGCCCAGTGGAACTGATTTCAGACTTCTGGCCTCCAGAACTGTAAGAAAATAAATTTCTGCTGTTTTCAGCTACAAAGTTTGTTGTGATTTGTTACCGCAGCAATAAAAAACTAATATACTCACCACATTTAGCAATGTATTTAAACATGAATCTTGTCCTAGTAGAGTTTATTACACAAATACAGTGATGGTTAGGCATCCTAAAATCTATCAATGTAACTCACTTAAAAAAATTAATTAGAGGAGAAAAATCAAATGATCCTCTTGGTAGCTACAGAACAAAGCTTGTGGTAAAATGTAAGCTTTTTTTTTTTTTCTTTTCAATTTTAAAAACAATGAGAAAACTAGAAACAATGAAGAAATACTTTTTACTAACTCATGAATATCTACAGTAAAACTACATTAAATATACGTTCATTGTCGCTCAGTATCTGAAAAGAATTAGTTCCAGGAACTCCAGCAGATACCAAAATCCGAGGATGCTGAAGTCCTTAAAATGGTGTAATATTTGCATATAACCTACACACATCCTCTTGTATACTTTAAATCATCTCTAGATTACTTACAATACTGAATATAATGTAAATGCTATATTGTTTGAGGAATAATGACAAGAAAAAAAAAGTCTGTACATGTTCAAAGGGTACGAACCACACAAGTAGTGAATGAATGAAATAAGAAGTGAATAATGCTCAAACTAGTGCTGGAGAGATTGAGGACCTGTGAAATGGCAACAGGCTACAGCAGGTATGTCTACACATCACTTCATTCATGTGGATTCAGCATAGTGCTTGGCCCATGGCAAATTCAGGTTTTGTTTTATGGAACTTTCTCTTTTTATTCCTGTTGAATATTTTGATCTGCAGCTGGTTGGATCCATGGATGTGGAACCCACAGATATGGAGGTCTGGCTGTATGTAGAAAGATTTTAAAAGCACGACATTATCCTGAAAGTCAGGTGGAAGAAAGACAACAGTAATACTACTTAATATATTGCTGGAATTTATTGTTTATACAATTGGTGAGAAAAAAGGAAATATATGAAAGATAAAGAGACTCAACAGCTAAATTATTATAGAGGTAGTTAAAATCTTTTGAAGATTATTGACAAAAAATGGCATCTTAATAAATGGGGAGATTGGCCATGCTTGAAGGTATGCAATATTGCAAATACATCAGTTATCCCCAAATTCATCTAAAGGATAGCGTGGAATACCACCAGAGTACTTGGGATTTTACCAAAGTGTAAAAAAAAAATAAGTATGGAATTCCCATGATTTGAGCCTGAATACCTGAACAGAGCAAGATTAGATGCCATACTAAGAGGGTCTCACTAAGGTTCTGTGCTCCACAGAAACCACCTAATGGAATTTTTAATACCCCTGTGAGAAAAAGATTTGAATCATCACCACTTAACAATGAAATACCTAGAAACTGAGGGAGAAAATTCACTTGTTCAAGAGCTATTAGTGGGTACTCCAGAAATACAAGTGATCAACTATGCTTGGCTATTATCCTGATCACCTCTTGAGCTTCAGAGAATCCAAAAAAAGTTCTTGATGCAAAAGGACCCATCTATCCATGCAAGCACCAGAGGCATCCACAAAGGAAATAAACTATGTTCACTAAGAAACAACTAAGATATTCTTCAGAAAGAACCCATACCAACATCCCAGTCTTTGGAAAGAAATGGCCTCAAAAACACACATTCATTCAACAGTACTGCAGATTGGTTCAAGTACTGCAGAGTGAAACTCAAGAAAGCGATAAGTATATTCAGCAAAAGCAATAGAGGCTCAGCAACAGCAATTATCTGATAATCAACACTAGTCATCCCAAGAGAAATATGACATACCATGCAGATGTACTAATAGTGTCTGTCTTGTCTCAACAGTTTCTATAGATCTGGTATTCACATTCCAAGTTAGTAAATGTCATTGATTGACTTGTGTCCCCAAAAAACATGTGTATCAATTTGGATAGGCCATGATTCCCCATGTTGTGTGATTGTCCACTGTTTTGTCATCTGATGTCATTTTCCTATGTGTTGTAAATCCTATCACTATGATGTTAATGAGATGGAATAGTGGCAGTTATATTGATGAGATCTACAAGATTAGATTGTGTTTTAACCTAATCTCTTTTGAGATATAAAAGAAGTGAACAGAGAGACATGAGGACATCATACCAGCAAGAAAGCAGAGCTGGGAGCATGGCATGTCCTTTGGACCTGGATTCTCTGCTCTGGAGAAGTTGCTAGACCAGGGGAAGGTTGATGACAAGGACCTTCCTCCAGAGCCAGCAGAGAGAAAGCTTTCCCCTAGAACTGACACCCTGAATTTGGACTTCTAGCCTACTAAACTCTGAGAGAATAAAATTCTATTTGTTGAAACCGTCCGCTTGTAGTATTTCTGTTATAGCAGCACTGGAGATCCAAGACAAGTTTCCACAGACCACTCTATTGCCCACAGAATAGTCCCTTTTGGCTGCTGTCAAGATCCTAACATATACTGTCACTATTCTAGACTATCAATTTCTTTCCCTAAGACCAGAGTCCAATTCTTTTGTCTTTTAATTTCTGAAAATAACTTAATTAGAAAGCGTAAAAAACAAAATAACCAAGCAAACACTTTAGGAAAAGTATGTTTCCTAAGTAGTTACTTGCTGAAAGCAAAGAAGACTTGAAGCATTTACTGATGAAGATCAAAGATCACAGCCTTCAGTATGGATTATACCACAATATAAAGGAAGCAAAAATCCTCACAACTGGACCAATAAGCAACATCATGATAAACAGAGAAAAGATTGAAGTTGTCAAGAATTTCATTTTACTTGAATCCACAATCAGCACCTGTGGAAGCAGCAGTCAAGAAATCAAATGACCTATTACTAATGCATTGGGCAAATTTGCTGCAAATGACCTCTTTAAACTGTTGAAAAGCAATGATGTCACTTTGAGGACTAAAGTGTGCCTGACCCAAGCCATGGTGTTTTCAATCACCTTATTTGCATGTGAAAGCTAGACAATGAATAAGAAAGACGAAAAAAGAATTGATGCATTTGGATTATGTTGTTGGTGAGACAAACAAGTCTGTCTTGGAAGAAGTTCAGCCAGCTGCTCCTTTGAAGCAAGGATGGTGAGACTTCGTCTCACATACTTTGGACATGTTATCAGGAGGGACCAGTCCCTGGAGAAGGACATCAGGCTTGGCAAAGTAGAGGGTCAGGGAAAAAGAGGAAGACCTTTGAGGAGATGATTTGACACAGTGGCTGCAACAACGGGGTCAAACATAGCAATGATTGTGAGAATGACGATGGATCAAGCAGTGTTTCATTTTGCTGTACATAGGGTTGTCATGAGTCAGAAATGACTCAATGGTACCTGTAAAAAGTAGTTACAAAAATTTTTTAAAAATATGATCAAGGAGAGTAAATTGGCCCTACCAGATATTCAATCACATTTTGTGAAGTATAGCATTTTAAGAGTGTGGTATTGATGCAGAAATAGTCTTATAGACCAGTACAAAGTAAACAAAACCCTGAAAAAATATAATTTTAAAATTTAGGAAGTAGACAACTTTCCTTACAAATCAGTAGGAAAGTTAGATTAATGAGCAAGTGGTATGGGAAACTGAGAAGAAAAAAAGTGATTTTCTTACCTCTAACCATATATAAATTATCTCCAGATGGAGTAAAGGCCTAAATGTGCTACTAAAACTGCAAATAAAACAAAGGTATTCGAATATATTTATGACCTTGGACATAAATTGTTAAGGAAAAAAACATTCATGTGTTTAACTGCATTAAAATTAAAGATTTCTTTATCAAAAACAAGAAATTAACCAAGTTTGAAGTTGGGTGGTAGACTTAGGGGAGATATTTACAATGACTATTTTATATATGAAATATATGAAAGAAGCCCTGGTGGCGCAGCGGTTATATAAAAAAGGATTTGGAGTAGTTTGACTCTCCCTGCCTGTAGGCCTTCATGAACAGATGTCAAGAGAGTGCCCGCATGGTCAGAAAAAGCCACATTATCTCTGGCTTGAGGCTTTCTTGGTGAAAGTCAAAAAATACCGTTATTGTTAGGAGTCAATTTTCCTCTCTAGAAGCTTCCATGTCTCCAGCAGCAGAGGTCCTATAGGTGCCCTAGAACTCTGTGTTTTCCTATAAATGTCCCTGATGAAGTCCAAAGACTACAGCATTCAGTATGGATAAGCAAAAATTCTTACAACTGGAACAAAAAGCAACATCATGATAAACAGAGAAAAGACTGAAGTTGTCAAGAAGTTCATTTTACAATGCCCGTGGAAGCAGCAGTACAGAACAGCAGTACAGAAATCAAGTGACGTATTACTATTGCATTGGGTAAATCTGCTACAAAAGAACTCTTTTTCCTGTCCCCTAACATTCTCAGCCTCTCCACCACTGCTTACCTTGATACCATCGGCATTAATCTAATCAAAGACCTTGTCCCTGCTCATGTCATTCACTACCAGAAGCTCAGATCAGTTTTTATCCTTGTAAAAGTCTGCATGTTACTGTCCTTAATCTAGCTCATGCCTTCCCAACTCTTGAAATCATGCCACTGGGCCATCTGAATCTCACAATGCTCTTCATCCTCATTCTGTGTATGCTCTCATTCCAGCTGAAATCTTTACCATGATGCTGCATCTCTGGTAAGCCTCTCAAGTAGGATCTGCTTTGCATTCCATGCCCTTTGCACCGCTGGACTCCACAAAATATATGCTCATTAAATATTTCTTAAATGGGATTTTTTTAATGAATTTAGCTCACGTTTTCTTTTTAACCTGACTTTCATAAGTAGATCTTAATCCATAAAGTTATTTCACACATTTAAAACGTTAAATTATAAATAAATTATATCAATAAATTATTATTGTTTTCCATATATTCGAGGAATCAAAGTTAGTAGCAACCAATTTACAGGCAACTCAATGTCTTAGACTGATTATTGTAGAAGAATGATGCTTAAAATGCAGTACACTGAGCAGCAGCATCTGAGAAATTGCTAGAAATGTAAATTCTGTTCTTCGGCTCCATTCCAAATAGTTTGAACATGACCTCTTGGTGATTTGGAGTCCGTGAGTGCTGCAAACGGTTAACATGCCCAACTGCTAACCAAGAAGTTGAAGGTTCAAGTCTCCAGAGGCACCTCCAAAAAAGCACCGTAGGGTTGCCACAAGTCAGAATCGACTCAACAGCAACTGTTTTTTCTTGGTTCTTCAGATGAAAGCTAAACTTCTAGAACCATTGCCACAGAAACAAAGATTGATACAGGGATCTTTATGCAAGTGATTTATTGAGGGTGTGTTCTGAGGTGAAACCTATAGAGGAGGGTGCACTAGGCTGGTTATAACCACGCACACTGTTGAGAGAAACCTCTTTTCAAATGAGTCCCAATATGTGAAGTTTGATGCAATTTAACGAAGCTCTACATTCCCTACATCTTAGCTCTCTCATCTGTAAATTGAGGGCAGTTAATGCTCCTACAGGTACTACTACCTGCAGTAGATGCTCTTTGTGCATCATACAAATTCTACTGTTACTGCCTGAGAAAGCTTTGGATTTATCTAAAGTCTAGCGGTGGTGTGAACCTGTGGGAATTCTGCAGCATCAATGAATCCCAGCTTAAGCCCCCAAAATAGACCTTTTTTACCCCCTAATCAGCACATTGCACTGAGAGTGAGGGTGTAGTCTGTGGGCATTTCCACCTAAGGGAACTTTAGTAGGCTCATGATAATTCTCAAATTGGTGGAGCTGTGACCTGTCAGCCTCCAACACTCACAGCAGTTTTTGCAATGTCTAATGCAATGTCCAGGTATAGCATAATAGAGGCATGAGTGGGGCACAAAACTCTCCTCTACCCTCAAAAATTATTTATTTTTCTTTATAACATTTTATCTTAGATTTTACTTACAGTGAGAGAGAGACAGGCTTTTATGCATATTTTCCCTTGGAAAACAATAAAAGCACATTTCATCCACAGAGACAAGAATTCAAAGATAAAAACTTCCAGTGCCTTCAAGATAATTTTAATTAGTCCCTCAATCAAGTGCTTAATTTGCAGTCTTTCTCAACATTTTCTTTAATTCTTGCCAATCCATTTTATCCTCAGTCTTAAAATCAAAAGGTTTTTAATTTAAAATATTTTTTATGAAATGACCTCTTGACCACATAATGAATCTATCCTCTTATCTATTAATTCCTTCAAATCCTGGGTATTTTAAATTGCTTAAACCTTATTTGGTCTAGGTGATTATGCTGTTACTTGTGATTTTATTCCTAAAAGTTGATAGTATGCTTATTGTAAAATCATGAATTAAGTCATAATCCTAAATAAATTGCTCAATAATAATTTAAACTTCTGAAGGTTTGATTATAACGCCTGAAGGGGATTATAAAAAGAGTGCCGATGACCAAGTATCTGGGGACAAAAGGCAACGTCTTGAAAACTCTTTTCTTTTTTTTATTTTTAAGTAACTTCATTTGAAAATTAATGATATTAGATGAACTTCCCATGAGGAAAAAAAAAAAGCAGCTATCCAATGCTAGCTGTTATATCTAAATAACTACTTAGACACTAAGAAAATTTATAAATAAGTTTAGCTGTACTGTAATGTATTCTATTAATCTGAAAAATAGCTTTCAATAGAATTAAAAGACTTCTGTGAATTTGTAGTTTCTGTTGATGTGGAGAAGCAGAAACAATGTAATTCTAGTGTTATATTGGGAGGTCTGTGCCTCTCCTTGGCCCCTTTTAAAATAGCTCTGTTTAGTCTCTATTTTAAAAACATGTATATATAGACATGTTTTTCTCCATAAGTGGAATCAAGATATACTTTCCTTTAGGCTTATTTCAGACTTTCCTCTCTTTACATCTTCTCCCCTTTCTCATTTTTCCTCTGGGTTTGCCCTCATTTTTCCATAATGTTTTCATCTTGTCAACTTCTCTTGAGGCAACTGGAGCTGAAGTAAAAGTAGTTTCAACATCATTCTACATACTTCCTTGATTTCTCTTGCTGGCATTCCTCTTTTTAGAATAAAATCTGGGCATACTGTTTCCCTGAGTTGGTCTTGATTTTTATCCTCTATATCCTATTCTCCTCAGATTCATGTAAGACTCCTTTCCCTTTGTGAGGTCCTACATGAGGCTGGTTATAACCATGCACTCCCATGAGAGAAAACTGCATACAGATGTCTGAGTTCCAATTTGTGAAATTAGGTAGAAGTTAATGAAGCTCTCCATGCCCTACCTGTCAACTTTCTCATCTGTAAATTGACTGTAGTTAATGGTATACCTGTAGTAGCTGGTGTTTTTTGTCTCACACGAATTCCTTTTCAATGGCCAGTGCAAAGCACATGTCTCCACAGCTTCCTCCTTTCTCTAGAGAATACCTCTGCTGATAGGAACCCTCTCTTCCAAGAGGCTAACAACTCCACACTCCCACCATTGTCTCAGGAGCAGGTCACAAATCAGTGACTGACTTGTGGGAACAGAGGTCTATTTACTTCAGCCAGGAGCTAAAGGCAGCCAGGAGATACAACCTTTGTGGTGAGTTTTGCTCTAGAACCTACCGCGCATTAGGCCAAAGTAGGCTTACTTGAGACCACATCCAGGCTCTGTTCATTACCCTTCCCTATTCCGCTTTCCCAGCTACCTAATAGGTTTTGCTGCAGAGCACTCCCTTAATTCGTGTATACCAAATTCCTGTCTCAGGCTCTTCTAGGGAATCTGTCCTAAGACATCTGCTACCAGGTGTGGTCCTAGGAAGTGTGCACTAAGACTGGGATTCTGGATTTAGATTACTTACCAGTCAACAGGCAATAAAAACCCTATCCTTGATGGTAAGTAAAAAAATGAAAGACCTTGCGAGCAGATCGCTAAAATTTCACCCTTGTTAAAAAAGGGTGGGCTGCGGGTAGAAGGACATGCACAGGATTGTGCACTGATTCTGGCATTTTAGAGGTAGTGGAGGTATAGTAATCATAAGGACTGAGGATTTGGGTGGCTGCCGCTGAGCACTATTAAAGCATGAAAAGATAAAATTACAGGCTCAGGGCCATCAGTTATCAATTTTTATAAAGTGTGAAAGTCAGAAAGCCTCCTGCAGCTAGAGGACTGACTGAGTGAAAAACAACAATATCAACAGTAACCTCAAATCTTCATGCTGCCAATTAGTAGGGCTCTCACCCACAAATTACTGTCTTTAGAGACTTCCCCAGTTTCATTTTTCCCAATGTGTGAGGAAAGTATGGGCTGATATTTTCCAGAGTTTAAAACTCCTAGAACTGTTAAAACTCCCTCATTTAGCCTCTCAACTACTGCACAGCTGATAAGCCCATGAGGCTTCTGCAAGTGTCCTGCTCTTTTGGTGGTTCCGATGCCATTTACTTGTGTTCCAAGGAGCCCTGGTGGTATAGTGGTTAGGAGCTTGGCTGCTAACCAAAGATCAGCAGTTCAAATCCACTAGCCACTCCTTGGAAACCCTATGGAGCAGTTCTACTCTGTCCTAGAGGGTCACACTATGAGTTGAAACCAACCCGACGGCACCTAACAACAACAACAACACTTGTGTTCCAAGTTTTGTTGGGATAACTCATAATCAAAGTTTAGTTGAAGATGTTGCTTGGGTGCTTTCCTTGCTGTTCTAGTTATTCTACCTGTTTTTACGTTAGGGTTTGGGGAAACGGTTTAGTAAAACCAACAGAATTGTCTTGCCCCACTCAGCTTGCCTCATTAGATTTACCAACATTTTGTTAAACAATTTATTTGTTTAGCATATCAAACCTTATTTCTATAATTAATTTTAATTATCTTTAAATTTATACTTTAAAAGTTTGTTCTATAAGAATTTGCTGGTGTATGCTTAGCTTTTATTTTTAATAAGCTTTATAGGTTTCTTCGCTTATGACTTTTTAAAAATATTTAATTACATATGTTTTTATTTTCTTTTGTTGATACTATTTTGATGGAATATATTGTTATGTATTTCTTCAATATCTGTTAGAAATAAATGAACCAAATCTTTATTTGGCTCCATTTTTCCTTAATTTTAGGGCCAGTTTTATTTGGTATTTATTTATGATTTTATAAAATGTTTCCTGATAGCTTTAAAGATACTGTTCTATTGTCTCCTAGTCACCAGGGTTGTTGATTAAATGTCTGATATCTGTTCTTTTGTAAGGAAGCGTATTTTTGGATATGGAAGCTTCTGGAATTCATTTCCATTATTCTTGGCATTTTGAAACTTCACCCAGAGATGTGTACATCTGTGCCTATTGCCATTCACTTGCAAGGCACTAGGCGTGCTCTTTTAGTCTGAAGTCTCCTTCAGTTCTAGGAAGTATTTATTATTGCATAACTGCTTTTCTTTTTTTTAATTATTATTTTCTGTTTTGTTTTCTTTACTTCTGTAAGTACATATGATTGATTTTAGAACTTCTGGATCTATCTTCCATGTCTTCTCACTTTCCGTCATACTTTCTATTTAATTACATATTCGTGCCACAGTTTGAGAAAATTCTCTGCGTTCTTCCGCCATTTAATACATTTAACAAATTGGCCATTTTTCTGTTCAGTCTACTGCTTGAAGTGTAATTTTACTTTGACGAGCTTATTTTTAACGTACAGAAAATTTGTTTCTTATAAGAGAAATATCCTGACCACAGCGATGAAATTATTTATATGTACCACCTGGTACCCTTTCTGTGGCTTCTGTTCTGCCTTTGGTAAATAATTCCTCTTTTACGTTACAATACCAGTAGTGGGGCCTCTTGTCCAAGCTTTCCGCATAGACAGAGCAGCCTCCTGTCTTCATTGTGGGATCCAGAGAAATAAGCCCACGCCTTTTGTTCCCCAGCTCTATGGATAGCAGATGTTTTCTTCAGTTACTGATTTCTGAATTACCTCGCTATTTCCCTTTTGTTCTCCTAGGCCTTACGACACCAGTGTAAACAGTTTTCTCCATTAAAATTTCTCTGTTTGAAATATGTTAAGTAATTTATGTTTTTCTTACTCTATCTTGACCGATACTATCTGTCTTTAGAAGCTGATTATGTAGGTTTGCCAGGTAAAATACAAGATGCAATATTTGGGACATGCTTATACTAAAAAAATAAGCTATTCATTGTTTATCAGAAATTCAAATTTAACTGGATGGCCTGTATTTTTATTTGCTAAACCTAGCAATCCTGTGATTATATTCACTATTGCCTGCTCTTGCGATTATGGAGGAGAGTAGGATATGCTTCTTGTTGCTTATTTTCTGTATGCGGGTACCCCCTTATTTCCCCAGGTAAATAGCTACCTGAGGCACTATCCTGTCCAGTTCTAGTGTCAGCACCCAGTGCCTTAGACCAGCAGCATGTTACAGCACATTCTGGGCTGGGGAAATCATGTTGTATTGAAATTCATCGCATGAGATTGTTAATGTTCAATCAGTTTTCTTTAAAATAATCCATAAGAGTTTATCCTGAGCAATTTTGTGATTAAAGATTCATAATTTACCCTTCTTTATTGAATTATGCTGAATGTGTAGGTCTGTTTGTTGGATACTTCATATGTAAATATGTTAAAATATTTCATTTACTAATCTCTAAATAAATTGGGGCAGATACGCATGCTACTTTGTCCCCAACCCTGGAGAGAATAGCTACTTAATTTTCAATTTTTCTTTATAATTAAAAGAAGTGAAAGAAAAATAAACACACAGCTTGTGATTAATGTGAGACCTTGAATATAGTCAGTCATGCAAGGAATTATTGGACTTCATGTGCAAGACCCAACAGATACAATGGCACATCTTCCCAGAATCAGGAAGCATATCTAATTAGACAATTAGTATTTTCTATCTGAGTTCCCATGTTGATTGTCTTTCCTATTGTTCTGAATTTCAACAAATCTCATGTCAAGTACAGAAAGCAGTGGGTTAAAATCCTTTTCTTACTCTAGGAATTACACTTACTTGGAGGAAATTTAAATACCTGATTCTGCTAAAACAAGCTTACATTTTATTACATTTTTCTAATACCTTTATAATTGTTTTCTAAAAGTGACAAGATATGAAATAGATAATTTGAGAATAAAAGTTGATGACATGGGAACAGCTGAGCAAGATATTGAGAGGGCAAAAGAGAAAAGGCTTCTGTAAATATGAGATCAAATATTTTAACAATAATTTTCAATAAAGGAAATTATTTTGAGTTGAGTCTGCTTTTTACTAATTTAATGATTTTTTGATCTCACAGAAAAACTTAACAAATAATCTACCCACTTAAAAAGAGCTATTATTCACTTTAATAAAAATACAGGCAACTGATGATTGCAAAAGAGTGAATGCTAAATATTATATTGGGAATATATATATATATATATATGACACCTGCACTTTGAAATTTTTAACAGCTAGAATATTTTCATTTCCAATGTCTTCTAGTAAATAAAGTCATTTTTCCTGTTTACAGGAATATGAGCAGGAATTGACTTGACAGCAAAGGCTTTGGTTTCAGGTTTATAGGAATATGTATGACTAAGACTAAGATGATTGCATAAAACTTAAAAAAAAGTCCAAGGATGATAAATCACTTAGCTTTACAGGTTGAATCCCTGGGAAGCAAATTCTATAATGAAGACTAGTATGCCGGAAGTGTATTCGGGAATGCTCCCAGCATCAATGCCTGAGAAAAGAAGGGAAGAATAAATCAGCAAAAGGAAAATTTGGGCCATGACTCAGTATCAACAAAAACATCTGTTAACCCTGCAGGAAGCCGAGTCTGGAACATCTGCTTGGAGGTTTACAACTTTGTGGTGAGGGGGCCCAGGCCTATACTCTCTTGCATCCACCAGTTTTATAATGCATTTGAAGGAGTGGGACAGGGTTCTTGCCAGCTGAGGTCAATTTCCAAAGAGAGCCATCAGCTGGAAGCACTCACAGCAGTTGGGAAAATGTCTCTCAGCCTTTGTCTTAGTTTTCTAGAGCTGCTATAGCAAACTACCACAAAGTGTGTGGTTTAAAG